>NC_061081.1:9783961-9902575 GCF_021917145.1 Hypomesus transpacificus | reverse complement strand
ACAACCACAACAGCTTCTCCCACTACAACCACAGCTGCTCCCACTACAACCTCAGCTGCCCCCACAACTACAACAGAGGCTCCTACAACAACCACAGCTGCATCTACAACTACCACAGCTGCTCCCACTAAAACCACAGCTGCCCCTACAACCACAACAGCTTCTCCCACTACAACCACAGATGCTCCCACTTCAACCACAGCTGCTCCCACTACAACCACAGCTGCCCCTATAACTACAACAGCTGCTCCCATTACAACTACAGCTCCCTCTACAACTACCACAGCTGCTCCCACTACAACTACAACAGGTGCTCCCACTACAACCATATATGCTCCCACTACAACCAATGCTGCTCCCACTACAACCACAGCTGCCCCTACAACTACCACAGCTGCTCCCACTACAACCACAGCTGCCCTTACAACCACCACAGAGGCTCCAACAGCTCCAACATCTTCTCCAACTACAACCACAGCTGTACCTACAACTAAAACAGCTGCTCCTACTACAACCACAGGTCCTCCCACTACTACTACAGCTGCTCTCACTACAACCACATTTTCTCCCACTACTACCACAGCTGCTCCCACTATAACAACAGCTGCTCCAACAACTACCTCAGAGGTTCCAACAACAACCACAGCTGCACCTACAACTACAACAGTTGCTCCCACTACAGCCACAGCTGCCCCTACATCTACATCAGCTGCACCTATGATCTTAACAGAGGCTCAAACAACAGTAACAGCTGCTCCCACTACAACCACATCTGCACCTACAACTACCACAGTCGCTCCAACAACATCCACAACTGCACCTACAAGTAAATCAAGTGCTCCCACTACAGCCACACCTGCCCCTACAACCACCACAGAAGCTCCAGCAACAACCACAGCTGCACCAACAACTACAACAGCTGATCCCACTACAACCACAGCTTCTCCCATAATAACTACAGTGTCTTCAACAACAATCACAGCTGTTCAAACTACAAATTCTCCTACCATTTCAACCACCACAGGTATTACCAAAATGAGAAGTTAATTAATATGAATCAAAACATCAGCTCCTGTCACTGTACTGCAGCTTCCAAAAAAAGGAAATATAATGTAGATGCTTTGCAAGAAGTTGGTCATTGAATTAAAATGTGTATTCAAACAAATATTATTTTTTCACAGAACTGCCATCTTCTACCACAATTGCTTCTTCGACAAGCATCACAAGTTTGACATCATCCGCCATTCAAACCACTTCTGACAGCATTATGGCAAGAGAAAGACCCAAACTTGCGGTCACTTTACTATTTTTCACGAACTTTCAGTTTTCCCTCCCAATAATTAAAGTCCAAATAATTTGTTTACAATTCCTAATATAATTCATGTATATGATTTGTCTGACTGTGTGTATATGTACTGTATGTGTATATATACAGCCAGAAAGTACATGTATATATGAACAGAATATACAAAATATAGTTCAATTTAAAATTAGTTACTTATTATTAAAGACACTTACCATGATGTAATGTTTCCTAACAAATATCGGTTCGCCTGTTAACTACAATTTACAGTGAGTTGGCCCTGTATCTTAAATCGCACACTTTTCTTTTACATTTAGTATATTGCTGCTGGCCATACAAAGTATGTACTGTTGCATTAAGTATGCATGCAATTGGGGCAAAACACTTTATAATAATATCGCACCTTGAACTTTGACTGACTTGCTCATATAGTACATCTCTCAAAGTTTGTTACGCAAAATGTTGAAAAAATTGTGGCGGCAAAAAAACGTTTTACTTGGAGATACATTTACATTTAGTCATTTAGCAGACGCTCTTATCCAGAGCGACTTACAGTAAGTACAGGTACATTCTCCACAAGGCAAGTCGGGCGAAGTTCCTTGCCCAAGAACACAATGTTATTTGGCACGGCCAGGAATTAAAACAACAACCTTCTGATTAATAGCCCGACTCCCTAACCGCTCAGCCATCTGATACAAAACTATGCGTAGCTAACCAGGACAATCAGCAGAGCGCTGCTGCTGTTACTTTGTCGTGTATGTAGTTATGTTAATGTGACGTATCTTACACTGCGCAGAGCGCTGTGGGTCGGAATAGCAAGAAAAGCATGCTGCTTTATATACTGTAAAATGCGACCAGATGCAGTAGGACATCCAGTTTTTTTTCATCCACTCTGACAACATCAATGCTACTTTGAGTGAAACGTCTTCAAAGAGTCAGATTATTGCTTCAAGGATTCTACATTTAATGTAAGGATGAATTACAATGTTTATGTCATGTTTATTCCAAGTCTAATGTGCCCTAACCAGTGCATTGAAGGAGATTATTCCCTCAACACAGGCAAAGCCTAGTCTCTGTAAGGTTTTCTTGTAATCAGTCTTAATCACAACATTCTATATACAATGTTAGAATGATATGCATGCATCAAAACTAAACATGAAGACATGATTTGAACTCCTACATGTTAAACATATGGTGATCAAATTATGTTCTTTCAACAACTAATTTATCCAATCTTCTTTTGTCTTTTCCAGATAACTAGTTCACCAACTGTCAGTCAGGCATCTACAACATTTTCATCTACAACTGACACATCTTTAACAATGGCATCAACCATGGCTACTGCACACACCACAATGGCAATCTCAACCCCAAATGTCACACTAAATACAAGTATCACAAAAGCCCCAACTTCTCTACCACAATCAACTACATCCACAACCACAACAGCTATCCTTGCGACACAAACTTCTAGCACTACCAGATTAACCACCACTAGCACAGTCGCATCGACAGACCCCCCTCAGCCAAATGAGGGTTACCTATTTCTGAGGATGCGTTTGGTGCGGGTTTTCATTGTTGAATACAACAACCCAAAGTCGTCGCAATATCAAGAACTGGCTGGCAATGTCACAACTGAGGTAATTCTCATCTAAAACCCATCGCTTCAATTCAATAAGAAAATTATTTGACATTGATTTTTCAATACTTGATGTTTTCATATGTTCTCTGTGCAATAATCAATCCATTTTTTTCATCATATCTTCTAGCTGAATCGGGGATACAGGAAGCGTTACCCTTTCACTTTCCTGAGATGCATAATTATTGGATTTTGGTAAGTGATCTGTGACAGGAGATTTAGGTTCATGTTGGCTCTTTCAATGTATTCATGCTCTATTGCTTGAGGATTAACAATCCATTTATGAATCTCTACTTTTCAGGCCTGGGTCAGTGGGTGTCACAGCCAACTTGATATTCCATAATGAGAGTGTAGTTCCAAGCATCACCAGTGCAGCAGACTCATTAAAAACATCTTTAAATGAATCCCTGGTTTTCCTGAATGTTATCACTGGCAGTATTGTTGCAGGTTTGTACTGATCACAATGTCAATATTTTCATTATTTTCACATTTGGGAAAAAAAGAAATGTTATCAAGCTCAGTATATTGAAAATGTTGTATGAATCAAACATCTTGATAACTTTGTGGAAGCAAATTGTAGAAACAATGTTTTTATTTTTTCCCACAATAGCTGAACCAACTGCCTCCAGTACTGTAACTCCTACAACTGTGGAGGCAACTAATTCCACAGTAGCATCTACAACCACAAGTACAGCTGCAAGTACCAGTACAACAACACAAACAACTCAAACTGCCACAGCACATACCACCAGCGGTGCAATGGCAAGGAGCAAACCTGTAGATATGGTCACTTTTCTACTACCAATCACTTTAGTCAACTTTCTGTACATTTTGATGTAGATCTTTTCAGACTTTTTGGGCCCTTTCCTTCATATCAAATTGCAGAACCCCTAAAAAGTATAAAAATTCAAATGAATTACGAAAAGAAAAATAACATACTTTTGAAAGGCATTCCTGTAACTAAAGGAATTTGTGCAACCAAATCATCGATGCAATGCTGCAAAACATGAAACAAGTAGAACATGTAATTAGGCTATTTAAATAATATATTGTCATGAAAATGTTTTAAAACAATGTTTGATTTAACTATTCTATATTCAAAAATGCACTTGAACACTTGAATTGCTGTCATGCAAATATTCTTATGTTGTTTATCATTATTCATATTTATATTTATTTACACTTGCTTTTAATGTATGAACAGTTTTGAATAGTTTGAGAAAAATCTAAATATTGATTTAGCATAGTAATTTCTCAACATGAACTTTCTTAATTATAATTCATTATATATTCTTTTCTTTAATATTTATTTTATTTAACTGGAAAACAGCATTCAGCCAGACAAAATGTAACTTTCATGTACTTTCACGAGATGGCTTGTGGGTGGCAATCTGGGAGACCTAAAGCCATCAAACAAGGAAGGTGAAGAGATGTAAAAAGTCTGAGATTGTAGAAGAAGATATAAAGAGGCTGAATGGGGGTGGCTGGTCCAATGGCCAAGGTTGTACACATTTTAAAATGAAATTAAAGAATAAATGTCACAAAGTCAAGTGTGTCGAGTCATTGCAAAGGTTTCCAACAATTTGTCAACTCAACTGTTATTTGTTTAAAAATAAATATTTGTAATGTTTTCATGTTAAACCCAATTGGGAACACAATTAAATGAAAAAGACGTAAGTCCGATACACAATTTCTTGTGGCAGTAGGGAAACAGCTAAAAACGACAAATAAGCATAAACTACACATTAAAGTATTTGTTGAGTCATTTTATAGTCAAAGCAATTCACTGTGAAATAATGTATCTTCTATTTCCTTTCACGATTCCTGTCATGACAACAACCACACAGGCTCAAATAACCACAGCGGCTACCAAAACTACTACTGCACCTACAACTACAACTGTCCCTGCAACTACCACAGAGGCTCCAACCACAACCACAGCTTCTCCCAGTACAACCACAGCTGCTCCCACTACAACCTCAGCTAACCCAACAACTACAACAGAGGCTCCAACAACAACAGCCGTTCCTACAACATCAGCTGCACCTATAACCGCAACAGAGGCTCCAACAACCATGGCTGCTCCCACTACATCCACATCTGCTCCTACAACTACCAAAGAGTCTCCAACTACAACAACGGTTAATCCCACTACAACCACAGCTGCACCTACAACTACATCAGAGGCTCCAACAACAACAACAGCCATTCGTACTACAAACACAGCTGAACCTACAACTGCTACAGCTGCCCCAACAACTACAACAGAGAGTCCAACGACAACAGCTGCTCCTACTACAGCCACAGCTGCAACTACCAAAGAGGCTCCAACAACATCCACAGCTTCTCCCACTACAACCACAGCTGAACCTAAAACTGCTGCAGCTTCTCCCACTACAACCAAAGCTTCTCCAACTGCAACCACAGCTGCCCAAACAACTACAACAGAAGCTCCAACAACAACAACGGCTACTCCCACTACAACCACATCTGCACCAACAACTACCACAGAGTCTCCAACTACAACAACGGCTGCTCCCACTACAACCACAGCTGCACCTACATCAGAGGCTCCAACAACACCATCAGCTGCACCTACAACTACCACAGAGGCTCAAAGAACAACCACAGCTTCTCCCACTACAACCTCAGCTGCTCCCACTACAACCACAGCTGAACCTACAACTACCACTGCTTCTACCACTACCACAGCCGCCCCAACAACTACCAGAAAGGCTCCAACAACAACCACAGCTTCACCTACAACTACAACTGAGGCTCCAACAACAACCACAGCTGCAGCTACAACTACAACAGCTGTTCCCACTACAACCACAGTATTTCCCACTCCTACCACAGCTGACCTTACAGCTACAACAAGGTCTCCATTAACAATCACAGCTGCACGTACAACTACAACTGCTGCTCCACCCATAACCACAGCTGCCCCTACAACAACCACAGCTGCTCCAACTACAACCACTTCTGCTCCCACTACAACCACGGCTGCTCCCAATACAACCATAGCTGTCCCAACAACTACCACAGAGGCTCAAACAACCACAGCTGCTTCCATTACAACCACAGCTGCCCCTACAACTACCACAGAGGCTCCAACAATAGCCACAGTTGTTCCCACTACAACCACAGCTTTTCCCAATAAAATCACAGCTTTTCCAACTACTACCACAGAGGCCCCAACAACAACCACAGCTGCTCTCACTACAACCACAGCTGCAACTATTACTAGAACACCTGCTCCCACTACAACAACAGCTGCTCCCACTACAACCACATACGCTCCCACTACAACTACAGCTGCTCCCACTACAACCACAGCTGCTCTCATTTCAACCACAGCTGTCCCAACAACTACCAAAGAGGGTCCAACAACAACCACAGCTGCTCCCACTACAACCACAGCTGTCCAAACAACGACCACAGAGGGTCCAACAATAACCACAGCTGCTCCCACTACAACCACATCTGCACCTACAACTACAACCGCTGCTCCCACTACAACCACAGCTGTCCCAACAACTACCACAGAGGCTTCAACAACAACCACAGCTAAACCAACAACAACCACAGCTGTTCCCACTTCAACCACAGCTTTTCCCACTACTACCACAGCCACCCCAACGACTAAAACAGAGGCTCCAAAAACGACCACAGCTTCACTTACAACTACAACAGCGGCTCCAACAACAACCAAAGTTTCTCCAACTGCAACCACAGCTGCCCAAACAACTACAACAGAAGCTCCAACAACAACAACGGCTACTCCCACTACAACCACATCTGCACCTACAACTACCACAGAGTCTCCAACTACAACAACGGCTGTTCCCACTACAACCACAGCTGCACCTACATCAGAGGCTCCAACAACAACATCAGCTGCACCTACAACTACCACAGAGGCTCAAAGAACAACCACAGCTTCTCCCACTACAACCACAGATGCTCCCACTACAACCACAGCTGCTTCCACTACAACCACAGATGTTCCCACTACAACCACAGCTGCTCCCACTACAACCACAGCTGCACCCACTTCAACGACAGATGCTCCCACTATAACCACAGCTTCTCCCACTACAACCACAGCTTCCATAACAACTACCACAGAGGCTCCAACAACATCCACAGCTGTTCCCACAACAACCATAGCTGCTCCCACTACAACCACAGATGCTCCCACTACAACCACAGCTGCTTCCACTACAACCACAGCTGCTCCCACTACAACCACGGCTGCTTCCACTACAACCACAGCTGCACCCACTTCAATGACAGATGCTCCCACTGCAACCACAGCTTCTCCCACTACAACCACAGCTGCTCCCACTACAACCTCAGCTGCCCCCACAACTACAACAGAGGCTCCTACAACAACCACAGCTGCATCTATAACTACGACAGCTTCTCCCACTACAACCACGGCTGCCCCTACAACTACCACAGCTGCTCCCACTACAACCACAGCCGCCCCTACAACCACAACAGCTTCTCCCACTACAACCACAGCTGCTCCCACTACAACCACAGCTGCCCCCACAACTACAACAGAGGCTCCTACAACAACCACAGCTGCACCTGCAACTACAACAGCTTCTCCCACTACAACCCCAGCTGCCCCTACAACTACCACAGCTGCTCCAACAACAACCATAGCTGCTCCCACTACAATCACAGGTGCTCTCACTACAACCACAGGTTTTCCCACTACTACCATTGCTGCTCCCACTTCAACCACATATTCTCTCACTACAACCACAGCTGCTCCCACTACAACCACAGCTGCCCCAACAACTACCACAGAGGCTCCAACAACAACCACAGCTGCACCTACAACTACAACTGCTCCCACTACAACCACAGCTGCCGCTACAACCACCACGGAGACTCCAACAGCTCCAACATCTTCTCCCACTACAAACACAGCTGCTCCCACTACAACCACAGCTGTTCCCACTACAACCACAGCTTCTCCCACTACAACCACTGCTTCTCCCACTACAACCACAGCTGCCCCTACAACTACCACACCTGCTCCAACAACAACCACAGATGCTCCCACTACAACCACTGCTTCTCCCACTACAACCACAGCTGCCCCTACAACTACCAAAGCTGCTCCAACAACAACCACAGATGCTCCCACTACAACCACAGCTGCTCCCACTACAACCACAGCTGCCCCTTCAACTACAACAGGGCCTTCAACAACAACCACAGCTGCTCCCACTACAAACACAGCTATACCTATAACTACAACAGCTGCTCCCACTACAACCACAGCTGCTCCAACCACTACCACAGAGGCTTCAACAACAACCACAGATGCTCCCGCTACAACCACAGCTGCACCCACTTCAACGACAGATGCTCCTACTACAACCACAGCAGCTCCCACTACAACCACAGCTGCCCCTACAACTACAACAGCTAGTCCGATTACAACTGCAGCCCCCTATACAACTACCACAGCTGCTCCCACTACAATCACAGCTGCCCCTACAACCACCACAGATGCCCCCACTACAACCACAGCTGCTCCGACTACAACCACAGCTGCGCCAACCACCACCCCAGCTGCCCCTACAACCACCACAGCTGCTCCCACTACAACCACAGCTGCCCCCACAACTACAACAGAGGCTCCTACAACTACATCAACTGCACCTACAACTACAACAGCTTCTCCCACTACAACCACAGCTGCCCCTACAACTACCACAGCTGCTCCCATTACAACCACAGCTGCCCCTACAACCAACACAGCTTCTCCCACTACAACCACAGCTGCTCCAACTACAACCAAAGCTGCCCCTACAACTACCACAGCTGCTCCAACAACAACGACAGCTGCTCCCACTACAATCACAGCTGCTTCCACTACAACCACAGCTGCCACTACAACCACCACAGCTGCTCCCACTACAACCACTGCTGCCCCTACAACTACCAAAGCTGCTCCCAATACAACCTCAGCTCCCCCAACAACTACAACAAAGACTCCTACAACAACCACAGCTGCATCTACAACTACAACAGCTTCTCCCACTACAACCACGGCTGCCCCTACAACTACCACAGCTGCTCCCACTACAACCACAGCTGCCCCCACAACTACAACAGGGGCTCCTACAACAACCACAGCTGCACCTACAACTACAGCAGCTTCTCCCACAACAACCACAGCTGCCCCTACAACTACCACAGCTGCTCCAACAACAACCACAGATGCTCCCACTACAACCACAGCTGCTCCCACTACAACCACAGCTGCACCCACTTCAACGACAGATGCTCCTACTACAACCACAGCAGCTCCCACTACAACCACAGCTGCCCCTACAACTACAACAGCTAGTCCGATTACAACTGCAGCCCCCCATACAACTACCACAGCTGCTCCCACTACAATCACAGCTGCCCCTACAACTACCACAGCTGCTCCCACTACAAGCACAGCTGCCCCTACAACCACCACAGCTTCTCCCACTATAACCACAGCTGCTCCCACTACAACCTCAGCTGCCCATACAACTACAACAGCCGCTCCCACTACAACCACAGCTGCCCCCACAACTACCACAGCTGCTCCCACTACAATCACAGCTGCCCCTACAACTACCACATCTGCTCCCACTACAACCACAGCTGCCCCTACAACCACAACAGCTTCTCCCACTACAACCACAGCTGCTCCCACTACAACCTCAGCTGCCCCCACAACTACAACAGAGGCGCCTACAACAACCACAGCTGCATCTACAACTACCACAGATGCTCCCACTACAACCACAGCTGCTCCCACTACAACCACAGCCGCCCCTATAACTACAACAGCTGCTCCCATTACAACTACAGCTCCCCCTACAACTACCACAGCTGCTCCCACTACAACTACAACAGGTGCTCCCACTACAACCATATATGCTCCCACTACAACCAATGCTGCTCCCACTACAACCACAGCTGCCCCTACAACTACCACACCTGCTCCAACAACAACCACAGATGCTCCCACTACAACCACTGCTTCTCCCACTACAACCACAGCTGCCCCTACAACTACCAAAGCTGCTCCAACAACAACCACAGATGCTCCCACTACAACCACAGCTGCTCCCACTACAACCACAGCTGCCCCTTCAACTACAACAGGGCCTTCAACAACAACCACAGCTGCTCCCACTACAAACACAGCTATACCTATAACTACAACAGCTGCTCCCACTACAACCACAGCTGCTCCAACCACTACCACAGAGGCTTCAACAACAACCACAGATGCTCCCGCTACAACCACAGCTGCACCCACTTCAACGACAGATGCTCCTACTACAACCACAGCAGCTCCCACTACAACCACAGCTGCCCCTACAACTACAACAGCTAGTCCGATTACAACTGCAGCCCCCTATACAACTACCACAGCTGCTCCCACTACAATCACAGCTGCCCCTACAACCACCACAGATGCCCCCACTACAACCACAGCTGCTCCGACTACAACCACAGCTGCGCCAACCACCACCCCAGCTGCCCCTACAACCACCACAGCTGCTCCCACTACAACCACAGCTGCCCCCACAACTACAACAGAGGCTCCTACAACTACATCAACTGCACCTACAACTACAACAGCTTCTCCCACTACAACCACAGCTGCCCCTACAACTACCACAGCTGCTCCCATTACAACCACAGCTGCCCCTACAACCAACACAGCTTCTCCCACTACAACCACAGCTGCTCCAACTACAACCAAAGCTGCCCCTACAACTACCACAGCTGCTCCAACAACAACGACAGCTGCTCCCACTACAATCACAGCTGCTTCCACTACAACCACAGCTGCCACTACAACCACCACAGCTGCTCCCACTACAACCACTGCTGCCCCTACAACTACCAAAGCTGCTCCCAATACAACCTCAGCTCCCCCAACAACTACAACAAAGACTCCTACAACAACCACAGCTGCATCTACAACTACAACAGCTTCTCCCACTACAACCACGGCTGCCCCTACAACTACCACAGCTGCTCCCACTACAACCACAGCTGCCCCCACAACTACAACAGGGGCTCCTACAACAACCACAGCTGCACCTACAACTACAGCAGCTTCTCCCACAACAACCACAGCTGCCCCTACAACTACCACAGCTGCTCCAACAACAACCACAGATGCTCCCACTACAACCACAGCTGCTCCCACTACAACCACAGCTGCACCCACTTCAACGACAGATGCTCCTACTACAACCACAGCAGCTCCCACTACAACCACAGCTGCCCCTACAACTACAACAGCTAGTCCGATTACAACTGCAGCCCCCCATACAACTACCACAGCTGCTCCCACTACAATCACAGCTGCCCCTACAACTACCACAGCTGCTCCCACTACAAGCACAGCTGCCCCTACAACCACCACAGCTTCTCCCACTATAACCACAGCTGCTCCCACTACAACCTCAGCTGTCCATACAACTACAACAGCCGCTCCCACTACAACCACAGCTGCCCCCACAACTACCACAGCTGCTCCCACTACAATCACAGCTGCCCCTACAACTACCACATCTGCTCCCACTACAACCACAGCTGCCCCTACAACCACAACAGCTTCTCCCACTACAACCACAGCTGCTCCCACTACAACCTCAGCTGCCCCCACAACTACAACAGAGGCGCCTACAACAACCACAGCTGCATCTACAACTACCACAGATGCTCCCACTACAACCACAGCTGCTCCCACTACAACCACAGCCGCCCCTATAACTACAACAGCTGCTCCCATTACAACTACAGCTCCCCCTACAACTACCACAGCTGCTCCCACTACAACTACAACAGGTGCTCCCACTACAACCATATATGCTCCCACTACAACCAATGCTGCTCCCACTACAACCACAGCTGCCCCTACAACTACCACAGCTGCTCCCACTACAACCACAGCTGCCCTTACAACCACCACAGAGGCTCCAACAGCTCCAACATCTTCTCCAACTACAACCACAGCTGTACCTACAACTAAAACAGCTGCTCCTACTACAACCACAGGTCCTCCCACTACTACTACAGCTGCTCTCACTACAACCACATTTTCTCCCACTACTACCACAGCTGCTCACACTATAACAACAGCTGCTCCAACAACTACCTCAGAGGTTCCAACAACAACCACAGCTGCACCTACAACTACAACAGTTGCTCCCACTACAGCCACAGCTGCCCCTACATCTACATCAGCTGCACCTATGATCTTAACAGAGGCTCAAACAACGGTAACAGCTGCTCCCACTACAACCACATCTGCACCTACAACTACCACAGTCGCTCCAACAACATCCACAACTGCACCTACAAGTAAATCAAGTGCTCCCACTACAACCACATCTGCACCTACAACTACCACAGTCGCTCCAACAACATCCACAGCTGCACCAACAACTACAACAGCACCTGCACCTACATCAGAGGCTCCAACAACAACATCAGCTGCACCTACAACTACCACAGAGGCTCAAAGAACAACCACAGCTTCTCCCACTACAACCACAGCTGCTCCCACTACAACCACAGTATTTCCCACTCCTACCACAGCTGACCTTACAGCTACAACAAGGTCTCCATTAACAATCACAGCTGCACGTACAACTACAACTGCTGCTCCACCTATAACCACAGCTGCCCCTACAACAACCGCAGCTGCTCCAACTACAACCACTGCTGCTCCCACTACAACCACGGCTGCTCCCAATACAACCATAGCTGTCCCAACAACTACCACAGAGGCTCAAACAACCACAGCTGCTTCCATTACAACCACAGCTGCCCCTACAACTACCACAGAGGCTCCAACAATAGCCACAGTTGTTCCCACTACAACCACAGCTTTTCCCAATAAAATCACAGCTTTTCCAACTACTACCACAGAGGCCCCAACAACAACCACAGCTGCTCTCACTACAACCACAGCTGCAACTATTACTAGAACACCTGCTCCCACTACAACAACAGCTGCTCCCACTACAACCACATACGCTCCCACTACAACTACAGCTGCTCCCACTACAACCACAGCTGCTCTCATTTCAACCACAGCTGTCCCAACAACTACCAAAGAGGGTCCAACAACAACCACAGCTGCTCCCACTGCAACCACAGCTGTCCAAACAACGACCACAGAGGGTCCAACAATAACCACAGCTGCTCCCACTACAACCACATCTGCACCTACAACTACAACCGCTGCTCCCACTACAACCACAGCTGTCCCAACAACTACCACAGAGGCTTCAACAACAACCACAGCTAAACCAACAACAACCACAGCTGTTCCCACTACAACCACAGCTTTTCCCACTACTACCACAGCCACCCCAACGACTAAAACAGAGGCTCCAAAAACGACCACAGCTTCACCTACAACTACAACAGCGGCTCCAACAACAACCAAAGCTTCTCCAACTGCAACCACAGCTGCCCAAACAACTACAACAGAAGCTCCAACAACAACAACAGCTACTCCCACTACAACCACATCTGCACCTACAACTACCACAGAGTCTCCAACTACAACAACGGCTGTTCCCACTACAACCACAGCTGCACCTACATCAGAGGCTCCAACAACAACATCAGCTGCACCTACAACTACCACAGAGGCTCAAAGAACAACCACAGCTTCTCCCACTACAACCACAGCTGCTCCCACTACAACCACAGCTGAACCTACAACTACCACTGCTTCTACCACTACCACAGCCGCCCCAACAACTACCACAAAGGCTCCAACAACAACCACAGCTTCACCTACAACTACAACAGAGGCTCCAACAACAACCACAGCTGCAGCTACAACTACAACAGCTGTTCCCACTACAACCACAGTATTTCCCACTACTACCACAGCTGACCTTACAGCTACAACAAGGTCTCCATTAACAATCACAGCTGCACATACAACTACAACTGCTGCTCCACCTATAACCACAGCTGCCCCTACAACAACCACAGCTGCTCCAACTACAACCACTGCTGCTCCCACTACAACCACGGCTGCTCCCAATACAACCATAGCTGTCCCAACAACTACCACAGAGGCTCAAACAACCACAGCTGCTTCCATTACAACCACAGCTGCCCCTACAACTACCACAGAGGCTCCAACAATAGCCACAGTTGTTCCCACTACAACCACAGCTTTTCCCAATAAAATCACAGCTTTTCCAACTACTACCACAGAGGCCCCAACAACAACCACAGCTGCTCTCACTACAACCACAGCTGCAACTATTACTAGAACACCTGCTCCCACTACAACAACAGCTGCTCCCACTACAACCACATACGCTCCCACTACAACTACAACTGCTCCCACTACAACCACAGCTGCTCTCATTTCAACCACAGCTGTCCCAACAACTACCAAAGAGGGTCCAACAACAACCACAGCTGCTCCCACTGCAACCACAGCTGTCCAAACAACGACCACAGAGGGTCCAACAATAACCACAGCTGCTCCCACTACAACCACATCTGCACCTACAACTACAACCGCTGCTCCCACTACAACCACAGCTGTCCCAACAACTACCACAGAGGCTTCAACAACAACCACAGCTAAACCAACAACAACCACAGCTGTTCCCACTACAACCACAGCTTTTCCCACTACTACCACAGCCACCCCAACGACTAAAACAGAGGCTCCAAAAACGACCACAGCTTCACCTACAACTACAACAGCGGCTCCAACAACAACCAAAGCTTCTCCAACTGCAACCACAGCTGCCCAAACAACTACAACAGAAGCTCCAACAACAACAACGGCTACTCCCACTACAACCACATCTGCACCTACAACTACCACAGAGTCTCCAACTACAACAACGGCTGTTCCCACTACAACCACAGCTGCACCTACATCAGAGGCTCCAACAACAACATCAGCTGCACCTACAACTACCACAGAGGCTCAAAGAACAACCACAGCTTCTCCCACTACAACCACAGCTGCTCCCACTACAACCACAGCTGAACCTACAACTACCACTGCTTCTACCACTACCACAGCCGCCCCAACAACTACCACAAAGGCTCCAACAACAACCACAGCTTCACCTACAACTACAACAGAGGCTCCAACAACAACCACAGCTGCAGCTACAACTACAACAGCTGTTCCCACTACAACCACAGTATTTCCCACTACTACCACAGCTGACCTTACAGCTACAACAAGGTCTCCATTAACAATCACAGCTGCACATACAACTACAACTGCTGCTCCACCTATAACCACAGCTGCCCCTACAACAACCACAGCTGCTCCAACTACAACCACAACTGCTCCCACTACAACCACGGCTGCTCCCAATACAACCATAGCTGTCCCAACAACTACCACAGAGGCTCAAACAACCACAGCTGCTTCCATTACAACCACAGCTGCCCCTACAACTACCACAGAGGCTCCAACAATAGCCACAGTTGTTCCCTCTACAACCACAGCTTTTCCCAATAAAATCACAGCTTTTCCAACTACTACCACAGAGGCCCCAACAACAACCACAGCTGCTCTCACTACAACCACAGCTGCAACTAATACTACACCTGCTCCCACTACAACCACAGCTGCTCCCACTACAACCACATACGCTCCCACTACAACTACAGCTGCTCCCACTACAACCACAGCTGCTCTCATTTCAACCACAGCTGTCCCAACAACTACCAAAGAGGGTCCAACAACAACCACAGCTGCTCCCACTACAACCACAGCTGTCCAAACAACGACCACAGAGGGTCCAACAATAACCACAGCTGCTCCCACTACAACCACATCTGCACCTACAACTACAACCGCTGCTCCCACTACAACCACAGCTGTCCCAACAACTACCACAGAGGCTTCAACAACAACCACAGCTAAACCAACAACAACCACAGCTGTTCCCACTACAACCACAGCTTTTCCCACTACAACCACATACGCTCCCACTACAACTACAGCTGCTCCCACTACAACCACAGCTGCTCTCATTTCAACCACAGCTGTCCCAACAACTACCAAAGAGGGTCCAACAACAACCACAGCTGCTCCCACTACAACCACAGCTGTCCAAACAACGACCACAGAGGGTCCAACAATAACCACAGCTGCTCCCACTACAACCACATCTGCACCTACAACTACAACCGCTGCTCCCACTACAACCACAGCTGTCCCAACAACTACCACAGAGGCTTCAACAACAACCACAGCTAAACCAACAACAACCACAGCTGTTCCCACTACAACCACCGCTTTTCCCACTACTACCACAGCCACCCCAACGACTAAAACAGAGGCTCCAAAAACGACCACAGCTTCACTTACAACTACAACAGCGGCTCCAACAACAACCAAAGTTTCTCCAACTGCAACCACAGCTGCCCAAACAACTACAACAGAAGCTCCAACAACAACAACGGCTACTCCCACTACAACCACATCTGCACCTTCAACTACCACAGAGTCTCCAACTACAACAACGGCTGTTCCCACTACAACCACAGCTGCACCTACATCAGAGGCTCCAACAACAACATCAGCTGCACCTACAACTACCACAGAGGCTCAAAGAACAACCACAGCTTCTCCCACTACAACCACAGATGCTCCCACTACAACCACAGCTGAACCTACAACTACCACTGCTTCTACCACTACCACAGCCGCCCCAACAACTACCACAAAGGCTCCAACAACAACCACAGCTTCACCTACAACTACAACAGAGGCTCCAACAACAACCACAGCTGCAGCTACAACTACAACAGCTGTTCCCACTACAACCACAGTATTTCCCACTACTACCACAGCTGACCTTACAGCTACAACAAGGTCTCCATTAACAATCACAGCTGCACATACAACTACAACTGCTGCTCCACCTATAACCACAGCTGCCCCTACAACAACCACAGCTGCTCCAACTACAACCACAACTGCTCCCACTACAACCACGGCTGCTCCCAATACAACCATAGCTGTCCCAACAACTACCACAGAGGCTCAAACAACCACAGCTGCTTCCATTACAACCACAGCTGCCCCTACAACTACCACAGAGGCTCCAACAATAGCCACAGTTGTTCCCTCTACAACCACAGCTTTTCCCAATAAAATCACAGCTTTTCCAACTACTACCACAGAGGCCCCAACAACAACCACAGCTGCTCTCACTACAACCACAGCTGCAACTAATACTACACCTGCTCCCACTACAACCACAGCTGCTCCCACTACAACCACATACGCTCCCACTACAACTACAGCTGCTCCCACTACAACCACAGCTGCTCTCATTTCAACCACAGCTGTCCCAACAACTACCAAAGAGGGTCCAACAACAACCACAGCTGCTCCCACTACAACCACAGCTGCTCCCACTACAACCACATACGCTCCCACTACAACTACAGCTGCTCCCACTACAACCACAGCTGCTCTCATTTCAACCACAGCTGTCCCAACAACTACCAAAGAGGGTCCAACAACAACCACAGCTGCTCCCACTACAACCACAGCTGTCCAAACAACGACCACAGAGGGTCCAACAATAACCACAGCTGCTCCCACTACAACCACATCTGCACCTACAACTACAACCGCTGCTCCCACTACAACCACAGCTGTCCCAACAACTACCACAGAGGCTTCAACAACAACCACAGCTAAACCAACAACAACCACAGCTGTTCCCACTACAACCACAGCTTTTCCCACTACAACCACATACGCTCCCACTACAACTACAGCTGCTCCCACTACAACCACAGCTGCTCTCATTTCAACCACAGCTGTCCCAACAACTACCAAAGAGGGTCCAACAACAACCACAGCTGCTCCCACTACAACCACAGCTGTCCAAACAACGACCACAGAGGGTCCAACAATAACCACAGCTGCTCCCACTACAACCACATCTGCACCTACAACTACAACCGCTGCTCCCACTACAACCACAGCTGTCCCAACAACTACCACAGAGGCTTCAACAACAACCACAGCTAAACCAACAACAACCACAGCTGTTCCCACTACAACCACCGCTTTTCCCACTACTACCACAGCCACCCCAACGACTAAAACAGAGGCTCCAAAAACGACCACAGCTTCACTTACAACTACAACAGCGGCTCCAACAACAACCAAAGTTTCTCCAACTGCAACCACAGCTGCCCAAACAACTACAACAGAAGCTCCAACAACAACAACGGCTACTCCCACTACAACCACATCTGCACCTACAACTACCACAGAGTCTCCAACTACAACAACGGCTGTTCCCACTACAACCACAGCTGCACCTACATCAGAGGCTCCAACAACAACATCAGCTGCACCTACAACTACCACAGAGGCTCAAAGAACAACCACAGCTTCTCCCACTACAACCACAGATGCTCCCACTACAACCACAGCTGAACCTACAACTACCACTGCTTCTACCACTACCACAGCCGCCCCAACAACTACCACAAAGGCTCCAACAACAACCACAGCTTCACCTACAACTACAACAGAGGCTCCAACAACAACCACAGCTGCAGCTACAACTACAACAGCTGTTCCCACTACAACCACAGTATTTCCCACTACTACCACAGCTGACCTTACAGCTACAACAAGGTCTCCATTAACAATCACAGCTGCACATACAACTACAACTGCTGCTCCACCTATAACCACAGCTGCCCCTACAACAACCACAGCTGCTCCAACTACAACCACAACTGCTCCCACTACAACCACGGCTGCTCCCAATACAACCATAGCTGTCCCAACAACTACCACAGAGGCTCAAACAACCACAGCTGCTTCCATTACAACCACAGCTGCCCCTACAACTACCACAGAGGCTCCAACAATAGCCACAGTTGTTCCCTCTACAACCACAGCTTTTCCCAATAAAATCACAGCTTTTCCAACTACTACCACAGAGGCCCCAACAACAACCACAGCTGCTCTCACTACAACCACAGCTGCAACTAATACTACACCTGCTCCCACTACAACCACAGCTGCTCCCACTACAACTACATACGCTCCCACTACAACTACAGCTGCTCCCACTACAACCACAGCTGCTCTCATTTCAACCACAGCTGTCCCAACAACTACCAAAGAGGGTCCAACAACAACCACAGCTGCTCCCACTACAACCACAGCTGTCCAAACAACGACCACAGAGGGTCCAACAATAACCACAGCTGCTCCCACTACAACCACATCTGCACCTACAACTACAACCGCTGCTCCCACTACAACCACAGCTGTCCCAACAACTACCACAGAGGCTTCAACAACAACCACAGCTAAACCAACAACAACCACAGCTGTTCCCACTACAACCACAGCTTTTCCCTCTACAACCACATACGCTCCCACTACAACTACAGCTGCTCCCACTACAACCACAGCTGCTCTCATTTCAACCACAGCTGTCCCAACAACTACCAAAGAGGGTCCAACAACAACCACAGCTGCTCCCACTACAACCACAGCTGTCCAAACAACGACCACAGAGGGTCCAACAATAACCACAGCTGCTCCCACTACAACCACATCTGCACCTACAACTACAACCGCTGCTCCCACTACAACCACAGCTGTCCCAACAACTACCACAGAGGCTTCAACAACAACCACAGCTAAACCAACAACAACCACAGCTGTTCCCACTACAACCACCGCTTTTCCCACTACTACCACAGCCACCCCAACGACTAAAACAGAGGCTCCAAAAACGACCACAGCTTCACTTACAACTACAACAGCGGCTCCAACAACAACCAAAGTTTCTCCAACTGCAACCACAGCTGCCCAAACAACTACAACAGAAGCTCCAACAACAAAAACGGCTACTCCCACTACAACCACATCTGCACCTACAACTACCACAGAGTCTCCAACTACAACAACGGCTGTTCCCACTACAACCACAGCTGCACCTACATCAGAGGCTCCAACAACAACATCAGCTGCACCTACAACTACCACAGAGGCTCAAAGAACAACCACAGCTTCTCCCACTACAACCACAGATGCTCCCACTACAACCACAGCTGCTTCCACTACAACCACAGATGTTCCCACTACAACCACAGCTGCTCCCACTACAACCACAGCTGCACCCACTTCAACGACAGATGCTCCCACTATAACCACAGCTTCTCCCACTACAACCACAGCTTCCATAACAACTACCACAGAGGCTCCAACAACATCCACAGCTGTTCCCACAACAACCATAGCTGCTCCCACTACAACCACAGATGCTCCCACTACAACCACAGCTGCTTCCACTACAACCACAGCTGCTCCCACTACAACCACGGCTGCCCCCACAACTACAACAGAGGCTCCTACAACAACCACAGCTGCATCTATAACTACAACAGCTTCTCCCACTACAACCACGGCTGCCCCTACAACTACCACAGCTGCTCCCACTACAACCACAGCCGCCCCTACAACCACAACAGCTTCTCCCACTACAACCACAGCTGCTCCCACTACAACCACAGCTGCCCCCACAACTACAACAGAGGCTCCTACAACAACCACAGCTGCACCTGCAACTACAACAGCTTCTCCCACTACAACCCCAGCTGCCCCTACAACTACCACAGCTGCTCCAACAACAACCATAGCTGCTCCCACTACAATCACAGGTGCTCTCACTACAACCACAGGTTTTCCCACTACTACCATTGCTGCTCCCACTTCAACCACATATTCTCTCACTACAACCACAGCTGCTCCCACTACAACCACAGCTGCCCCAACAACTACCACAGAGGCTCCAACAACAACCACAGCTGCACCTCCAACTACAACTGCTCCCACTACAACCACAACAGCTAGTCCGATTACAACTGCAGCCCCCTATACAACTACCACGGCTGTTCCCACTACAACCACAGCTGCACCTACATCAGAGGCTCCAACAACAACATCAGCTGCACCTACAACTACCACAGAGGCTCAAAGAACAACCACAGCTTCTCCCACTACAACCACAGATGCTCCCACTACAACCACAGCTGAACCTACAACTACCACTGCTTCTACCACTACCACAGCCGCCCCAACAACTACCACAAAGGCTCCAACAACAACCACAGCTTCACCTACAACTACAACAGAGGCTCCAACAACAACCACAGCTGCAGCTACAACTACAACAGCTGTTCCCACTACAACCACAGTATTTCCCACTACTACCACAGCTGACCTTACAGCTACAACAAGGTCTCCATTAACAATCACAGCTGCACATACAACTACAACTGCTGCTCCACCTATAACCACAGCTGCCCCTACAACAACCACAGCTGCTCCAACTACAACCACAACTGCTCCCACTACAACCACGGCTGCTCCCAATACAACCATAGCTGTCCCAACAACTACCACAGAGGCTCAAACAACCACAGCTGCTTCCATTACAACCACAGCTGCCCCTACAACTACCACAGAGGCTCCAACAATAGCCACAGTTGTTCCCTCTACAACCACAGCTTTTCCCAATAAAATCACAGCTTTTCCAACTACTACCACAGAAGCCCCAACAACAACCACAGCTGCTCTCACTACAACCACAGCTGCAACTAATCCTACACCTGCTCCCACTACAACCACAGCTGCTCCCACTACAACCACATACGCTCCCACTACAACTACAGCTGCTCCCACTACAACCACAGCTGCTCTCATTTTAACCACAGCTGTCCCAACAACTACCAAAGAGGGTCCAACAACAACCACAGCTGCTCCCACTACAACCACAGCTGTCCAAACAACGACCACAGAGGGTCCAACAATAACCACAGCTGCTCCCACTACAACCACATCTGCACCTACAACTACAACCGCTGCTCCCACTACAACCACAGCTGTCCCAACAACTACCACAGAGGCTTCAACAACAACCACAGCTAAACCAACAACAACCACAGCTGTTCCCACTACAACCACAGCTTTTCCCACTACAACCACATACGCTCCCACTACAACTACAGCTGCTCCCACTACAACCACAGCTGCTCTCATTTCAACCACAGCTGTCCCAACAACTACCAAAGAGGGTCCAACAACAACCACAGCTGCTCCCACTACAACCACAGCTGTCCAAACAACGACCACAGAGGGTCCAACAATAACCACAGCTGCTCCCACTACAACCACATCTGCACCTACAACTACAACCGCTGCTCCCACTACAACCACAGCTGTCCCAACAACTACCACAGAGGCTTCAACAACAACCACAGCTAAACCAACAACAACCACAGCTGTTCCCACTACAACCACCGCTTTTCCCACTACTACCACAGCCACCCCAACGACTAAAACAGAGGCTCCAAAAACGACCACAGCTTCACTTACAACTACAACAGCGGCTCCAACAACAACCAAAGTTTCTCCAACTGCAACCACAGCTGCCCAAACAACTACAACAGAAGCTCCAACAACAACAACGGCTACTCCCACTACAACCACATCTGCACCTACAACTACCACAGAGTCTCCAACTACAACAACGGCTGTTCCCACTACAACCACAGCTGCACCTACATCAGAGGCTCCAACAACAACATCAGCTGCACCTACAACTACCACAGAGGCTCAAAGAACAACCACAGCTTCTCCCACTACAACCACAGATGCTCCCACTACAACCACAGCTGCTTCCACTACAACCACAGATGTTCCCACTACAACCACAGCTGCTCCCACTACAACCACAGCTGCACCCACTTCAACGACAGATGCTCCCACTATAACCACAGCTTCTCCCACTACAACCACAGCTTCCATAACAACTACCACAGAGGCTCCAACAACATCCACAGCTGTTCCCACAACAACCATAGCTGCTCCCACTACAACCACAGATGCTCCCACTACAACCACAGCTGCTTCCACTACAACCACAGCTGCTCCCACTACAACCACGGCTGCCCCCACAACTACAACAGAGGCTCCTACAACAACCACAGCTGCATCTATAACTACAACAGCTTCTCCCACTACAACCACGGCTGCCCCTACAACTACCACAGCTGCTCCCACTACAACCACAGCCGCCCCTACAACCACAACAGCTTCTCCCACTACAACCACAGCTGCTCCCACTACAACCACAGCTGCCCCCACAACTACAACAGAGGCTCCTACAACAACCACAGCTGCACCTGCAACTACAACAGCTTCTCCCACTACAACCCCAGCTGCCCCTACAACTACCACAGCTGCTCCAACAACAACCATAGCTGCTCCCACTACAATCACAGGTGCTCTCACTACAACCACAGGTTTTCCCACTACTACCATTGCTGCTCCCACTTCAACCACATATTCTCTCACTACAACCACAGCTGCTCCCACTACAACCACAGCTGCCCCAACAACTACCACAGAGGCTCCAACAACAACCACAGCTGCACCTCCAACTACAACTGCTCCCACTACAACCACAACAGCTAGTCCGATTACAACTGCAGCCCCCTATACAACTACCACGGCTGTTCCCACTACAACCACAGCTGCACCTACATCAGAGGCTCCAACAACAACATCAGCTGCACCTACAACTACCACAGAGGCTCAAAGAACAACCACAGCTTCTCCCACTACAACCACAGATGCTCCCACTACAACCACAGCTGAACCTACAACTACCACTGCTTCTACCACTACCACAGCCGCCCCAACAACTACCACAAAGGCTCCAACAACAACCACAGCTTCACCTACAACTACAACAGAGGCTCCAACAACAACCACAGCTGCAGCTACAACTACAACAGCTGTTCCCACTACAACCACAGTATTTCCCACTACTACCACAGCTGACCTTACAGCTACAACAAGGTCTCCATTAACAATCACAGCTGCACATACAACTACAACTGCTGCTCCACCTATAACCACAGCTGCCCCTACAACAACCACAGCTGCTCCAACTACAACCACAACTGCTCCCACTACAACCACGGCTGCTCCCAATACAACCATAGCTGTCCCAACAACTACCACAGAGGCTCAAACAACCACAGCTGCTTCCATTACAACCACAGCTGCCCCTACAACTACCACAGAGGCTCCAACAATAGCCACAGTTGTTCCCTCTACAACCACAGCTTTTCCCAATAAAATCACAGCTTTTCCAACTACTACCACAGAAGCCCCAACAACAACCACAGCTGCTCTCACTACAACCACAGCTGCAACTAATCCTACACCTGCTCCCACTACAACCACAGCTGCTCCCACTACAACCACATACGCTCCCACTACAACTACAGCTGCTCCCACTACAACCACAGCTGCTCTCATTTTAACCACAGCTGTCCCAACAACTACCAAAGAGGGTCCAACAACAACCACAGCTGCTCCCACTACAACCACAGCTGTCCAAACAACGACCACAGAGGGTCCAACAATAACCACAGCTGCTCCCACTACAACCACATCTGCACCTACAACTACAACCGCTGCTCCCACTACAACCACAGCTGTCCCAACAACTACCACAGAGGCTTCAACAACAACCACAGCTAAACCAACAACAACCACAGCTGTTCCCACTACAACCACAGCTTTTCCCACTACAACCACATACGCTCCCACTACAACTACAGCTGCTCCCACTACAACCACAGCTGCTCTCATTTCAACCACAGCTGTCCCAACAACTACCAAAGAGGGTCCAACAACAACCACAGCTGCTCCCACTACAACCACAGCTGTCCAAACAACGACCACAGAGGGTCCAACAATAACCACAGCTGCTCCCACTACAACCACATCTGCACCTACAACTACAACCGCTGCTCCCACTACAACCACAGCCGCCCCAACAACTACCACAAAGGCTCCAACAACAACCACAGCTTCACCTACAACTACAACAGAGGCTCCAACAACAACCACAGCTGCAGCTACAACTACAACAGCTGTTCCCACTACAACCACAGTATTTCCCACTACTACCACAGCTGACCTTACAGCTACAACAAGGTCTCCATTAACAATCACAGCTGCACATACAACTACAACTGCTGCTCCACCTATAACCACAGCTGCCCCTACAACAACCACAGCTGCTCCAACTACAACCACAACTGCTCCCACTACAACCACGGCTGCTCCCAATACAACCATAGCTGTCCCAACAACTACCACAGAGGCTCAAACAACCACAGCTGCTTCCATTACAACCACAGCTGCCCCTACAACTACCACAGAGGCTCCAACAATAGCCACAGTTGTTCCCTCTACAACCACAGCTTTTCCCAATAAAATCACAGCTTTTCCAACTACTACCACAGAAGCCCCAACAACAACCACAGCTGCTCTCACTACAACCACAGCTGCAACTAATCCTACACCTGCTCCCACTACAACCACAGCTGCTCCCACTACAACCACATACGCTCCCACTACAACTACAGCTGCTCCCACTACAACCACAGCTGCTCTCATTTTAACCACAGCTGTCCCAACAACTACCAAAGAGGGTCCAACAACAACCACAGCTGCTCCCACTACAACCACAGCTGTCCAAACAACGACCACAGAGGGTCCAACAATAACCACAGCTGCTCCCACTACAACCACATCTGCACCTACAACTACAACCGCTGCTCCCACTACAACCACAGCTGTCCCAACAACTACCACAGAGGCTTCAACAACAACCACAGCTAAACCAACAACAACCACAGCTGTTCCCACTACAACCACAGCTTTTCCCACTACAACCACATACGCTCCCACTACAACTACAGCTGCTCCCACTACAACCACAGCTGCTCTCATTTCAACCACAGCTGTCCCAACAACTACCAAAGAGGGTCCAACAACAACCACAGCTGCTCCCACTACAACCACAGCTGTCCAAACAACGACCACAGAGGGTCCAACAATAACCACAGCTGCTCCCACTACAACCACATCTGCACCTACAACTACAACCGCTGCTCCCACTACAACCACAGCTGTCCCAACAACTACCACAGAGGCTTCAACAACAACCACAGCTAAACCAACAACAACCACAGCTGTTCCCACTACAACCACCGCTTTTCCCACTACTACCACAGCCACCCCAACGACTAAAACAGAGGCTCCAAAAACGACCACAGCTTCACTTACAACTACAACAGCGGCTCCAACAACAACCAAAGTTTCTCCAACTGCAACCACAGCTGCCCAAACAACTACAACAGAAGCTCCAACAACAACAACGGCTACTCCCACTACAACCACATCTGCACCTACAACTACCACAGAGTCTCCAACTACAACAACGGCTGTTCCCACTACAACCACAGCTGCACCTACATCAGAGGCTCAAACAACAACATCAGCTGCACCTACAACTACCACAGAGGCTCAAAGAACAACCACAGCTTCTCCCACTACAACCACAGATGCTCCCACTACAACCACAGCTGCTTCCACTACAACCACAGATGTTCCCACTACAACCACAGCTGCTCCCACTACAACCACAGCTGCACCCACTTCAACGACAGATGCTCCCACTATAACCACAGCTTCTCCCACTACAACCACAGCTTCCATAACAACTACCACAGAGGCTCCAACAACATCCACAGCTGTTCCCACAACAACCATAGCTGCTCCCACTACAACCACAGATGCTCCCACTACAACCACAGCTGCTTCCACTACAACCACAGCTGCTCCCACTACAACCACGGCTGCCCCCACAACTACAACAGAGGCTCCTACAACAACCACAGCTGCATCTATAACTACAACAGCTTCTCCCACTACAACCACGGCTGCCCCTACAACTACCACAGCTGCTCCCACTACAACCACAGCCGCCCCTACAACCACAACAGCTTCTCCCACTACAACCACAGCTGCTCCCACTACAACCACAGCTGCCCCCACAACTACAACAGAGGCTCCTACAACAACCACAGCTGCACCTGCAACTACAACAGCTTCTCCCACTACAACCCCAGCTGCCCCTACAACTACCACAGCTGCTCCAACAACAACCATAGCTGCTCCCACTACAATCACAGGTGCTCTCACTACAACCACAGGTTTTCCCACTACTACCATTGCTGCTCCCACTTCAACCACATATTCTCTCACTACAACCACAGCTGCTCCCACTACAACCACAGCTGCCCCAACAACTACCACAGAGGCTCCAACAACAACCACAGCTGCACCTCCAACTACAACTGCTCCCACTACAACCACAACAGCTAGTCCGATTACAACTGCAGCCCCCTATACAACTACCACAGCTGCTCCCACTACAATCACAGCTGCCCCTACAACTATCACAGCTGCTCCCACTACAAGCACAGCTGCCCCTACAACCACCACAGATGCTCCCACTACAACCACAGCTGCTCCGACTACAACCACAGCTGCGCCAACCACCACCCCAGCTGCCCCTACAACCACCACAGCTGCTCCCACTACAACCACAGCTGCCCCCACAACTACAACAGAGGCTCCTACAACTACATCAACTGCACCTACAACTACAACAGCTTCTCCCACTACAACCACAGCTGCCCCTACAACTACCACAGCTGCTCCCATTACAACCACAGCTGTCCCTACAACCAACACAGCTTCTCCCACTACAACCACAGCTGCTCCAACTACAACCAAAGCTGCCCCTACAACTACCACAGCTGCTCCAACAACAACGACAGCTGCTCCCACTACAATCACAGCTGCTTCCACTACAACCACAGCTGCCCCTACAACCACCACAGCTGCTCCCACTACAACCACTGCTGCCCCTACAACTACCAAAGCTGCTCCCAATACAACCTCAGCTGCCCCAACAACTACAACAAAGGCTCCTACAACCACCACAGCTGCATCTACAACTACAACAGCTTCTCCCACTACAACCACGGCTGCCCCTACAACTACCACAGCTGCTCCCACTACAACCACAGCTGCCCCCACAACTACAACAGGGGCTCCTACAACAACCACAGCTGCACCTACAACTACAGCAGCTTCTCCCACAACAACCACAGCTGCCCCTACAACTACCACAGCTGCTCCAACAACAACCACAGATGCTCCCACTACAACCACAGCTGCTCCCACTACAACCACAGCTGCTCCAACCACTACCACAAAGGCTTCAACAACAACCACAGATGCTCCCGCTACAACCACAGCTGCACCCACTTCAACGACAGATGCTCCTACTACAACCACAGCAGCTCCCACTACAACCACAGCTGCCCCTACAACTACAACAGCTAGTCCGATTACAACTGCAGCCCCCCATACAACTACCACAGCTGCTCCCACTACAATCACAGCTGCCCCTACAACTACCACAGCTGCTCCCACTACAAGCACAGCTGCCCCTACAACCACCACAGCTTCTCCCACTACAACCACAGCTGCTCCCACTACAACCTCAGCTGCCCATACAACTACAACAGCCCCTCCCACTACAACCACAGCTGCCCCCACAACTACCACAGCTGCTCCCACTACAATCACAGCTGCCCCTACAACTACCACATCTGCTCCCACTACAACCACAGCTGCCCCTACAACCACAACAGCTTCTCCCACTACAACCACAGCTGCTCCCACTACAACCTCAGCTGCCCCCACAACTACAACAGAGGCTCCTACAACAACCACAGCTGCATCTACAACTACCACAGCTGCTCCCACTAAAACCACAGCTGCCCCTACAACCACAACAGCTTCTCCCACTACAACCACAGATGCTCCCACTTCAACCACAGCTGCTCCCACTACAACCACAGCTGCCCCTATAACTACAACAGCTGCTCCCATTACAACTACAGCTCCCCCTACAACTACCACAGCTGCTCCCACTACAACTACAACAGGTGCTCCCACTACAACCATATATGCTCCCACTACAACCAATGCTGCTCCCACTACAACCACAGCTGCCCCTACAACTACCACAGCTGCTCCCACTACAACCACAGCTGCCCTTACAACCACCACAGAGGCTCCAACAGCTCCAACATCTTCTCCAACTACAACCACAGCTGTACCTACAACTAAAACAGCTGCTCCTACTACAACCACAGGTCCTCCCACTACTACTACAGCTGCTCTCACTACAACCACATTTTCTCCCACTACTACCACAGCTGCTCCCACTATAACAACAGCTGCTCCAACAACTACCTCAGAGGTTCCAACAACAACCACAGCTGCACCTACAACTACAACAGTTGCTCCCACTACAGCCACAGCTGCCCCTACATCTACATCAGCTGCACCTATGATCTTAACAGAGGCTCAAACAACAGTAACAGCTGCTCCCACTACAACCACATCTGCACCTACAACTACCACAGTCGCTCCAACAACATCCACAACTGCACCTACAAGTAAATCAAGTGCTCCCACTACAGCCACACCTGCCCCTACAACCACCACAGAAGCTCCAGCAACAACCACAGCTGCACCAACAACTACAACAGCTGATCCCACTACAACCACAGCTTCTCCCATAATAACTACAGTGTCTTCAACAACAATCACAGCTGTTCAAACTACAAATTCTCCTACCATTTCAACCACCACAGGTATTACCAAAATGAGAAGTTAATTAATATGAATCAAAACATCAGCTCCTGTCACTGTACTGCAGCTTCCAAAAAAAGGAAATATAATGTAGATGCTTTGCAAGAAGTTGGTCATTGAATTAAAATGTGTATTCAAACAAATATTATTTTTTCACAGAACTGCCATCTTCTACCACAATTGCTTCTTCGACAAGCATCACAAGTTTGACATCATCCGCCATTCAAACCACTTCTGACAGCATTATGGCAAGAGAAAGACCCAAACTTGCGGTCACTTTACTATTTTTCACGAACTTTCAGTTTTCCCTCCCAATAATTAAAGTCCAAATAATTTGTTTACAATTCCTAATATAATTCATGTATATGATTTGTCTGACTGTGTGTATATGTACTGTATGTGTATATATACAGCCAGAAAGTACATGTATATATGAACAGAATATACAAAATATAGTTCAATTTAAAATTAGTTACTTATTATTAAAGACACTTACCATGATGTAATGTTTCCTAACAAATATCGGTTCGCCTGTTAACTACAATTTACAGTGAGTTGGCCCTGTATCTTAAATCGCACACTTTTCTTTTACATTTAGTATATTGCTGCTGGCCATACAAAGTATGTACTGTTGCATTAAGTATGCATGCAATTGGGGCAAAACACTTTATAATAATATCGCACCTTGAACTTTGACTGACTTGCTCATATAGTACATCTCTCAAAGTTTGTTACGCAAAATGTTGAAAAAATTGTGGCGGCAAAAAAACGTTTTACTTGGAGATACATTTACATTTAGTCATTTAGCAGACGCTCTTATCCAGAGCGACTTACAGTAAGTACAAGTACATTCTCCACAAGGCAAGTCGGGCGAAGTTCCTTGCCCAAGAACACAATGTTATTTGGCACGGCCAGGAATTAAAACAACAACCTTCTGATTAATAGCCCGACTCCCTAACCGCTCAGCCATCTGATACAAAACTATGCGTAGCTAACCAGGACAATCAGCAGAGCGCTGCTGCTGTTACTTTGTCGTGTATGTAGTTATGTTAATGTGACGTATCTTACACTGGGCAGAGCGCTGTGGGTCGGAATAGCAAGAAAAGCATGCTGCTTTATATACTGTAAAATGCAACCAGATGCAGTAGGACATCCAGTTTTTTTTCATCCACTCTGACAACATCAATGCTACTTTGAGTGAAACGTCTTCAAAGAGTCAGATTATTGCTTCAAGGATTCTACATTTAATGTAAGGATGAATTACAATGTTTATGTCATGTTTATTCCAAGTCTAATGTGCCCTAACCAGTGCATTGAAGGAGATTATTCCCTCAACACAGGCAAAGCCTAGTCTCTGTAAGGTTTTCTTGTAATCAGTCTTAATCACAACATTCTATATACAATGTTAGAATGATATGCATGCATCAAAACTAAACATGAAGACATGATTTGAACTCCTACATGTTAAACATATGGTGATCAAATTATGTTCTTTCAACAACTAATTTATCCAATCTTCTTTTGTCTTTTCCAGATAACTAGTTCACCAACTGTCAGTCAGGCATCTACAACATTTTCATCTACAACTGACACATCTTTAACAATGGCATCAACCATGGCTACTGCACACACCACAATGGCAATCTCAACCCCAAATGTCACACTAAATACAAGTATCACAAAAGCCCCAACTTCTCTACCACAATCAACTACATCCACAACCACAACAGCTATCCTTGCGACACAAACTTCTAGCACTACCAGATTAACCACCACTAGCACAGTCGCATCGACAGACCCCCCTCAGCCAAATGAGGGTTACCTATTTCTGAGGATGCGTTTGGTGCGGGTTTTCATTGTTGAATACAACAACCCAAAGTCGTCGCAATATCAAGAACTGGCTGGCAATGTCACAACTGAGGTAATTCTCATCTAAAACCCATCGCTTCAATTCAATAAGAAAATTATTTGACATTGATTTTTCAATACTTGATGTTTTCATATGTTCTCTGTGCAATAATCAATCAATTGTTTTCGTCAAATCTTCTAGCTGAATCGGGGATACAGGAAGCGTTACCCTTTCACTTTCCTGAGATGCATAATTATTGGATTTTGGTAAGTGATCCGTGACAAGAGATTTAGGTTTATGTAGGCTCTTTCAATGTATTCATGCTCTATTGCTTGAGTATAAACAATCAATTTATGAATCTCTACTTTTCAGGCCTGGGTCAGTGGGTGTCACAGCCAACTTAATATTTCAGAATGCGAATGTAGTTCCAAACATCACCAGTGCAGAAGACTCATTAAAAACGGTTTTAAATGATTCCCTGGTTTTCCTGAATGTTATCACTGGCAGTATTGTTGCAGGTTTGTAATGATTATAATCTAAATAATTCCATTATGTTCATATATGTAAAAAAAACTAGACATTTGAAAAATTGGATTGAACTCAGTTAAATAGTTTGCAAGAAACAATGTTTTTCTTCTTTCCCACAATAGCTGAACCAAATACTTCCAGTACTGTAACTCCTACAACTGTGGAGGTAACTGATTACACAGTAGCATCTACAACCACAAGTACAGCTGCAAGTACCAGTACAACAACACAAACAACTCAAACTGCCACAGCACTCACCACCAGCAGTGCAATGGCAAGGAGCAGACCTGTAGATATGGTCACTTTTCTACTACCAATCACTTTAATCTACTTTCTGTACATTTTGATGTAGATCTTTTCAGACTTTTATGGAAATTGCAGAACTGCAAAAACATGTAAACATTCAAATGAATCAGCAAAAGAAAATAACATACTTTTGAAAGGCATTCCTGTAACTAAAGAAATGTGTGTAACCAAATCAAAAATGCAATGCTACAAAATATGAAACAAGTAGGACATAAAAAAAAATTGTCATGAAAAAAAATGAAAACAATATTTGATTAAACAATTCTATATACACAAATGTAAACACTAGAATTGCTGTAATGCTAATATTCTTAAATAATCTTTATCATTATTTATATTTATAATGTATTTATACTTGCTTTTGATGCATGAACCTTTTTGAAATGTCTGAAATGTTTGTTAACAAACGTAAATAATGATTTAGCATATTCAATTTCTCAACATAAACCTGCTTAATTAATCATTATCATGTATTATTTTCTTTAAAATTTATTTTATTTAACTGGAAAACAGCATTCAGCCAGACAAAATGTAACTTTAATGTACTTTCACGAGATGGCTTGTGGCTGGCAATCTGGGAGACCTAAAGTCATCAAACAAAGAAGGTGAAGAGATGTAAAAAGTGTGAGATTGTAGAAGAAGGTATAAAGAGGCTGAATGGGGGTGGCTGGTCCAGTGGGTTTTTAATTAAAATGTCAATACGTAGCTACCCAATTAGCTACTATAAGGTTACCCTTAACATGTTGTATCTTGATGGCAACGGTTGTACACATTTTAAAATGAAACAAAAAATAAAAGTCACTATTTTAAAAGTAGTCGTGTCATTGAGGAGGTTTGCGACATTTTGTCAACTCAACTGTAATTTGTAAAAACAATAATATTTATTATGTTTTCACATAAATCCCAATTAGGAACGCAATGAAAGTATAAAGACATAAGGGTCAATGACATGACATGCATATTTTGGTGTCCGAGTGCATTATTATTATTATTTTTATGTAATCAATTCATGAATGTATCAATTTACTCTTTAAAACCTAATTAGTTGTAATACATTTCAGTACATTCAAATAATACATATGATTTTATGCTTTGGCATCTCAAACCTCCAGAATGTCAGGTGGCGCAACTGTCCATGCAAATAAGGGGACTAAGAAAACTATAAAAAAAATATATTTCAATGATAATAAATTCAAAATAAAATACTTTGGCATGATTTTATGTTTGAAACCTTTTAATGAACCATATTTTTAAAATACCAATAGTTTTTAAGCCATTGAGATAACTGAAGAACTTTTGTCCGGTCATTTGTATGTTCTCAAATGTCAGAGTGGCACAACCGAAAACATGGGACCTTTATTTTGAAGTAAACAGGTTAAACAGTAAACAGGATATTGCATCATCTAGAGGACCTCTAATGACCCGAGTTATTGAGTGAAAAGGTTTGTAGAGCTCTCTCAAATATTGATAAAAATAGTTACTTTCACCTCATAGGTAGGCTGGTACACTTTTCATATCAGGTGGTACAACCAATGTATAACAAGGAAAAAAAAGTTTTCCATAAAAATCTTTTTTCTATTTAAAAGTGATGTGTATTAATTTGCTAGCAATAGTGAAAGATAAAACAGGCGTCCAGGTAGAAGCCTGTTTAATTTGAAATTAGTTGCAAAAGTCAGGTTGCACAACCAGCGTCAGGTGGCAAAAGGTGCTGCTTTGTTTACTGTATATTGGTACACATGCCATATGGGCAATTCCATGCAAAGGTCACCCTTACCATAGAAAAACCACAAATATAACTGTTGTTAAAATGTTCACTTAGGTCTATATTTTGTTGCATGGAACCAGTCTGATCGAAATGTATAGACAATTGTACTCTTTTACATAATATACAAGTTGTGCACTTTTGCACTTTTGTACGTTTATACCGTTTCAAGAATGGGGTAAATGGACTCCAGTTTTCAATAAAATGTTACATTTTTCCTGATTGACAAGGGAATGATAGAGCATTGTGTATGCTCAGCTTGAGTTAAAAGCAACTCCTTAAATGCATTAAGCCTTTATGAGTCAGTGAGTTTCATGGCCATGTCACGTCCGTAACGTTTTGTTTCGTTTTTCCAGTTAATCAAAGTAAAACATGAATTTGTTGTTCAATCCAATACAATGTATCGATGTAATCTATTGCATCTATTGTATAGTGATGTATCCTGTTTTTGATCAATTTACTACTTTTACTTTAATAGAAACTGTTGACTTAAACACTTATAGTGTATTTGAAAAAAGAAAAAATATATTATTCAGCATATTTTCTGTCATAACTAATGTTGTCAGGTGGCACAACTGATAATCGTCAGGTGGTGCGACCATGTAAAATATTAAATTCAACCAATAAATAATAGGTCAAAGTGAACAAATGGTTGATATATATGATGTGAATAGCTATTGTACTGAATGCATTCATTTGTAGATTTGTAGAATATGTTTTGGTCTTTAAATGTAAAAATCTGATGCTAAAGATACTAAATACCCGGCCACTAGAATGCAATGATCTTAAATTGTTATAAATACAAAACACCAAAACAAAATTATAATGTGTTAGGGGGACTATCGACATTCTAATGGATACTTGTGAAAATAATTCAATTAAAATAAATAGTCGGAAAATAAATATATATTAACAAATATTTGGTTGCGCCACCTGACATATTTTGGGTAGTGAAGTAAAAAAAACAGGAACAAAATGAATTTAACCACTTTGAAATGTTATTTAAATAACAAAAGTTGCTTAGACACACTGATCCAGATGTAAAGATATGCATGAAATCCATTTTGAAAACACTTTAAAAAAGCTTTTTTAGAAACCTTATTTTTCCTTGACCCATAAGTCAGAGGAACAGTTTGTTGTGGCTATAGCGAAACAGCAAAGATTTACAAATACAGATAAACTACGCATGGGAAGTATTTGTTGATACATTTTATAGTCAAAGGAATTCAGTGTAAAACAATGTCTCTTCTATTTCCTTTCAAGATTTCTGTTATGACAACAACCACACAGGCTCAAACAACCACAGCGGCTTCCACAACTACTTCTGCACCTACAACTACAGCAGAGGCTCCAACAACAACCACAGCTTCACCTACAACTACAAAAGTTGCTCCAACAACAACCACAGCTAACCCTACAACTACCACAGAGGATCAAACAACAACCACTACTGCACCTACAACTACAACAAAGGCTCCAACAACAAACACAGCTGCTCCCACTACAACCACAGCTAACCCAACAACAACCACCGCTGCAGCTACAACTACAACAGAGGCTCCAACAACAACCAGAGCTGCTCCCACTACAACCACCTCTGTACCTACAACTACAACAGATGCTCCAACAACAACAGCTGCTCCCACTACAACAACAGCTTCGCCTACAACTATCACAGAGGCTCCAACAACCACAGTGGCACCTACAACTACAACAGCTGCTCCCACAACAACCACAGCTGTCCCTAAAACTACCAAAGAGGATCAAACAACAACCAAGAGTGCACTTACAGCTACATCAGAGGCTCCAACAACAACCACAGCTGCACCTACAACTACAACAAAGGCTCAAACAACAACGGCTGCTCCCACTACAACCACAGCTGCTCCAACTACAAGCACAGTTTCTTCCACTACGACCACAGCTGCTCCCACAACAACCACAGCTACCCATAGAGCTACAACAGAGGCTCCAACAACAACCACAGCTGCTCCCACTACAACCACAGCTAACCCAACAACCACAGCTGCAGCTAAAACTACAACAGAGGCTCCAACAATAACCACAGCTGCTCCCACTACAACCACCTCTGTACCTACAACTACAACAGATGCTCCAACAACAACAGCTGCTCCCACTACAAATACTTCTGCACCTACAACTATCACAGAGGCTCCAACAACCACAGTGGCACCTACAACTACAACAGCTGCTCCCACAACAACCACAGCTGCCCCTACAACTACCACAGAGGACAACATAACAACCAAAAGTGCACATACAACTACATCTGAGGCTCCAACAACAACCCCAGCTGCACCTACAACAACCACAGTGGCACCTACAACTACAACAGACGCTCCAACAACAACAACATCTTCTCCCACTACAACCACAGCTGCACCTACAACTACAACAGAGAATCCGACAACTACAACGGCTGTTCCCACTAAGACCACAGCTGCACTTTCAACTACAACAGAGGCTTCAACAACAACAGCTTCTCCCACTACTACCATAGCTGCTCCCATTACTACCACAGCTGCAGCTACAACTACAACAGAGGCTTCAACAACAACCCCAGCTGCACCTACAACTACAACAGAGAATCCAACAACAACGGCTGCTCCCACTACAACCACAGCTGCTCCAACTACAACCACAACTTCTCCCACTACGACCATAGCTGCTCCAACTACAACCATAGCTCCCCGTAACACTACTAAAGAGAATCCAACAGCAATCAGTGCTTCTCCCACTACGACCACAGCTGCTCCAAGTACAACCACAGCTTCTCCCACTACAACCACAGCTGCACCTACAAATTCCCCAACAACTACCACAGAGGCTCCAACGACAACAGCCGCTCCTATTACAACATTAACTGGATCTATAATACCAACAGAGGCCTCAACTACAACCACAGCTTCTCCCACTACAACCACAGCTGCACCTACAACTACAACAGATGCTCCAACAACAACAGCTGCTCCCACTACAACAACAGCTTCGCCTACAACTATCACAGAGGCTCCAACAACCACAGTGGCACCTACAACTACAACAGCTGCTCCCACAACAACCACAGCTGTCCCTAAAACTACCAAAGAGGATCAAACAACAACCAAGAGTGCACTTACAGCTACATCAGAGGCTCCAACAACAACCACAGCTGCACCTACAACTACAACAAAGGCTCAAACAACAACGGCTGCTCCCACTACAACCACAGCTGCTCCAACTACAAGCACAGTTTCTTCCACTACGACCACAGCTGCTCCCACAACAACCACAGCTACCCATAGAGCTACAACAGAGGCTCCAACAACAACCACAGCTGCTCCCACTACAACCACAGCTAACCCAACAACCACAGCTGCAGCTAAAACTACAACAGAGGCTCCAACAACAACAGCTGCTCCCACTACAAATACTTCTGCACCTACAACTATCACAGAGGCTCCAACAACCACAGTGGCACCTACAACTACAACAGCTGCTCCCACAACAACCACAGCTGCCCCTACAACTACCACAGAGGACAACATAACAACCAAAAGTGCACATACAACTACATCTGAGGCTCCAACAACAACCCCAGCTGCACCTACAACAACCACAGTGGCACCTACAACTACAACAGACGCTCCAACAACAACAACATCTTCTCCCACTACAACCACAGCTGCACCTACAACTACAACAGAGAATCCGACAACTACAACGGCTGTTCCCACTAAGACCACAGCTGCACTTTCAACTACAACAGAGGCTTCAACAACAACAGCTTCTCCCACTACTACCATAGCTGCTCCCATTACTACCACAGCTGCAGCTACAACTACAACAGAGGCTTCAACAACAACCCCAGCTGCACCTACAACTACAACAGAGAATCCAACAACAACGGCTGCTCCCACTACAACCACAGCTGCTCCAACTACAACCACAACTTCTCCCACTACGACCATAGCTGCTCCAACTACAACCACAGCTCCCCGTAACACTACTAAAGAGAATCCAACAGCAATCAGTGCTTCTCCCACTACGACCACAGCTGCTCCAAGTACAACCACAGCTTCTCCCGCTACAACCACAGCTGCACCTACAAATTCCCCAACAACTACCACAGAGGCTCCAACGACAACAGCCGCTCCTATTACAACATTAACTGGATCTATAATACCAACAGAGGCCTCAACTACAACCACAGCTTCTCCCACTACAACCACAGCTGCACCTACAACTACAACAGAGAATCCGACAACAACAACGGCTGCTCCTACTAAGACCACAGCTGCACTTACAACTACAACAGAGGCTCCAACATCAACAGCTTCTCCCACTACCAGCATAGCTGCTCCCATTATTACCACAGCTGCAGCTACAACTACAACAGAGGCTTCAACAACAACCACAGCTGACCCTACAACTACCACAGAGTCTCCAACAGCGACAACAGCCGCTCCTACTACCACCACACCTAACCCAACAACTACAACAGAAGCTCCAACAACATCCAACGATTCTCCCACTACAACCACCTCTGTACCTACAACTACAACAGATGCTCCAACAACAACAGCTGCTCCCACTACAACAACAGCTTCGCCTACAACTATCACAGAGGCTCCAACAACCACAGTGGCACCTACAACTACAACAGCTGCTCCCACAACAACCACAGCTGTCCCTAAAACTACCAAAGAGGATCAAACAACAACCAAGAGTGCACTTACAGCTACATCAGAGGCTCCAACAACAACCAGAGCTGCACCTACAACTACAACAAAGGCTCAAACAACAACGGCTGCTCCCACTACAACCACAGCTGCTCCAACTACAAGCACAGTTTCTTCCACTACGACCACAGCTGCTCCCACAACAACCACAGCTACCCATAGAGCTACAACAGAGGCTCCAACAACAACCACAGCTGCTCCCACTACAACCACAGCTAACCCAACAACCACAGCTGCAGCTAAAACTACAACAGAGGCTCCAACAATAACCACAGCTGCTCCCACTACAACCACCTCTGTACCTACAACTACAACAGATGCTCCAACAACAACAGCTGCTCCCACTACAAATACTTCTGCACCTACAACTATCACAGAGGCTCCAACAACCACAGTGGCACCTACAACTACAACAGCTGCTCCCACAACAACCACAGCTGCCCCTACAACTACCACAGAGGACAACATAACAACCAAAAGCGCACATACAACTACATCTGAGGCTCCAACAACAACCCCAGCTGCACCTACAACAACCACAGTGGCACCTACAACTACAACAGACGCTCCAACAACAACAACATCTTCTCCCACTACAACCACAGCTGCACCTACAACTACAACAGAGAATCCGACAACTACAACGGCTGTTCCCACTAAGACCACAGCTGCACTTTCAACTACAACAGAGGCTTCAACAACAACAGCTTCTTCCACTACTACCATAGCTGCTCCCATTACTACCACAGCTGCAGCTACAACTACAACAGAGGCTTCAACAACAACCCCAGCTGCACCTACAACTACAACAGAGAATCCAACAACAACGGCTGCTCCCACTACAACCACAGCTGCTCCAACTACAACCACAACTTCTCCCACTACGACCATAGCTGCTCCAACTACAACCACAGCTCCCCGTAACACTACTAAAGAGAATCCAACAGCAATCAGTGCTTCTCCCACTACGACCACAGCTGCTCCAAGTACAACCACAGCTTCTCCCACTACAACCACAGCTGCACCTACAAATTCCCCAACAACTACCACAGAGGCTCCAACGACAACAGCCGCTCCTATTACAACATTAACTGGATCTATAATACCAACAGAGGCCTCAACTACAACCACAGCTTCTCCCACTACAACCACAGCTGCACCTACAACTACAACAGAGAATCCGACAACAACAACGGCTGCTCCTACTAAGACCACAGCTGCACTTACAACTACAACAGAGGCTCCAACATCAACAGCTTCTCCCACTACCAGCATAGCTGCTCCCATTATTACCACAGCTGCAGCTACAACTACAACAGAGGCTTCAACAACAACCACAGCTGACCCTACAACTACCACAGAGTCTCCAACAGAGACAACAGCCGCTCCTACTACCACCACACCTAACCCAACAACTACAACAGAAGCTCCAACAACATCCAACGATTCTCCCACTACAACCACCTCTGTACCTACAACTACAACAGATGCTCCAACAACAACAGCTACTCCCACTACAACAACAGCTTCGCCTACAACTATCACAGAGGCTCCAACAACCACAGTGGCACCTACAACTACAACAGCTGCTCCCACAACAACCACAGCTGTCCCTAAAACTACCAAAGAGGATCAAACAACAACCAAGAGTGCACTTACAGCTACATCAGAGGCTCCAACAACAACCACAGCTGCACCTACAACTACAACAAAGGCTCAAACAACAACGGCTGCTCCCACTACAACCACAGCTGCTCCAACTACAAGCACAGTTTCTTCCACTACGACCACAGCTGCTCCCACAACAACCACAGCTACCCATAGAGCTACAACAGAGGCTCCAACAACAACCACAGCTGCTCCCACTACAACCACAGCTAACCCAACAACCACAGCTGCAGCTAAAACTACAACAGAGGCTCCAACAATAACCACAGCTGCTCCCACTACAACCACCTCTGTACCTACAACTACAACAGATGCTCCAACAACAACAGCTGCTCCCACTACAACAACAGCTTCGCCTACAACTATCACAGAGGCTCCAACAACCACAGTGGCACCTACAACTACAACAGCTGCTCCCACAACAACCACAGCTGTCCCTAAAACTACCAAAGAGGATCAAACAACAACCAAGAGTGCACTTACAGCTACATCAGAGGCTCCAACAACAACCACAGCTGCACCTACAACTACAACAAAGGCTCAAACAACAACGGCTGCTCCCACTACAACCACAGCTGCTCCAACTACAAGCACAGTTTCTTCCACTACGACCACAGCTGCTCCCACAACAACCACAGCTACCCATAGAGCTACAACAGAGGCTCCAACAACAACCACAGCTGCTCCCACTACAACCACAGCTAACCCAACAACCACAGCTGCAGCTAAAACTACAACAGAGGCTCCAACAATAACCACAGCTGCTCCCACTACAACCACCTCTGTACCTACAACTACAACAGATGCTCCAACAACAACAGCTGCTCCCACTACAACAACAGCTTCGCCTACAACTATCACAGAGGCTCCAACAACCACAGTGGCACCTACAACTACAACAGCTGCTCCCACAACAACCACAGCTGTCCCTAAAACTACCAAAGAGGATCAAACAACAACCAAGAGTGCACTTACAGCTACATCAGAGGCTCCAACAACAACCACAGCTGCACCTACAACTACAACAAAGGCTCAAACAACAACGGCTGCTCCCACTACAACCACAGCTGCTCCAACTACAAGCACAGTTTCTTCCACTACGACCACAGCTGCTCCCACAACAACCACAGCTACCCATAGAGCTACAACAGAGGCTCCAACAACAACCACAGCTGCTCCCACTACAACCACAGCTAACCCAACAACCACAGCTGCAGCTAAAACTACAACAGAGGCTCCAACAATAACCACAGCTGCTCCCACTACAACCACCTCTGTACCTACAACTACAACAGATGCTCCAACAACAACAGCTGCTCCCACTACAAATACTTCTGCACCTACAACTATCACAGAGGCTCCAACAACCACAGTGGCACCTACAACTACAACAGCTGCTCCCACAACAACCACAGCTGCCCCTACAACTACCACAGAGGACAACATAACAACCAAAAGTGCACATACAACTACATCTGAGGCTCCAACAACAACCCCAGCTGCACCTACAACAACCACAGTGGCACCTACAACTACAACAGACGCTCCAACAACAACAACATCTTCTCCCACTACAACCACAGCTGCACCTACAACTACAACAGAGAATCCGACAACTACAACGGCTGTTCCCACTAAGACCACAGCTGCACTTTCAACTACAACAGAGGCTTCAACAACAACAGCTTCTCCCACTACTACCATAGCTGCTCCCATTACTACCACAGCTGCAGCTACAACTACAACAGAGGCTTCAACAACAACCCCAGCTGCACCTACAACTACAACAGAGAATCCAACAACAACGGCTGCTCCCACTACAACCACAGCTGCTCCAACTACAACCACAACTTCTCCCACTACGACCATAGCTGCTCCAACTACAACCACAGCTCCCCGTAACACTACTAAAGAGAATCCAACAGCAATCAGTGCTTCTCCCACTACGACCACAGCTGCTCCAAGTACAACCACAGCTTCTCCCACTACAACCACAGCTGCACCTACAAATTCCCCAACAACTACCACAGAGGCTCCAACGACAACAGCCGCTCCTATTACAACATTAACTGGATCTATAATACCAACAGAGGCCTCAACTACAACCACAGCTTCTCCCACTACAACCACAGCTGCACCTACAACTACAACAGAGAATCCGACAACAACAACGGCTGCTCCTACTAAGACCACAGCTGCACTTACAACTACAACAGAGGCTCCAACATCAACAGCTTCTCCCACTACCAGCATAGCTGCTCCCATTATTACCACAGCTGCAGCTACAACTACAACAGAGGCTTCAACAACAACCACAGCTGACCCTACAACTACCACAGAGTCTCCAACAGCGACAACAGCCGCTCCTACTACCACCACACCTAACCCAACAACTACAACAGAAGCTCCAACAACATCCAACGATTCTCCCACTACAACCACCTCTGTACCTACAACTACAACAGATGCTCCAACAACAACAGCTGCTCCCACTACAACAACAGCTTCGCCTACAACTATCACAGAGGCTCCAACAACCACAGTGGCACCTACAACTACAACAGCTGCTCCCACAACAACCACAGCTGTCCCTAAAACTACCAAAGAGGATCAAACAACAACCAAGAGTGCACTTACAGCTACATCAGAGGCTCCAACAACAACCACAGCTGCACCTACAACTACAACAAAGGCTCAAACAACAACGGCTGCTCCCACTACAACCACAGCTGCTCCAACTACAAGCACAGTTTCTTCCACTACGACCACAGCTGCTCCCACAACAACCACAGCTACCCATAGAGCTACAACAGAGGCTCCAACAACAACCACAGCTGCTCCCACTACAACCACAGCTAACCCAACAACCACAGCTGCAGCTAAAACTACAACAGAGGCTCCAACAACAACAGCTGCTCCCACTACAAATACTTCTGCACCTACAACTATCACAGAGGCTCCAACAACCACAGTGGCACCTACAACTACAACAGCTGCTCCCACAACAACCACAGCTGCCCCTACAACTACCACAGAGGACAACATAACAACCAAAAGTGCACATACAACTACATCTGAGGCTCCAACAACAACCCCAGCTGCACCTACAACAACCACAGTGGCACCTACAACTACAACAGACGCTCCAACAACAACAACATCTTCTCCCACTACAACCACAGCTGCACCTACAGCTACAACAGAGAATCCGACAACTACAACGGCTGTTCCCACTAAGACCACAGCTGCACTTTCAACTACAACAGAGGCTTCAACAACAACAGCTTCTCCCACTACTACCATAGCTGCTCCCATTACTACCACAGCTGCAGCTACAACTACAACAGAGGCTTCAACAACAACCCCAGCTGCACCTACAACTACAACAGAGAATCCAACAACAACGGCTGCTCCCACTACAACCACAGCTGCTCCAACTACAACCACAACTTCTCCCACTACGACCATAGCTGCTCCAACTACAACCACAGCTCCCCGTAACACTACTAAAGAGAATCCAACAGCAATCAGTGCTTCTCCCACTACGACCACAGCTGCTCCAAGTACAACCACAGCTTCTCCCACTACAACCACAGCTGCACCTACAAATTCCCCAACAACTACCACAGAGGCTCCAACGACAACAGCCGCTCCTATTACAACATTAACTGGATCTATAATACCAACAGAGGCCTCAACTACAACCACAGCTTCTCCCACTACAACCACAGCTGCACCTACAACTACAACAGAGAATCCGACAACAACAACGGCTGCTCCTACTAAGACCACAGCTGCACTTACAACTACAACAGAGGCTCCAACATCAACAGCTTCTCCCACTACCAGCATAGCTGCTCCCATTATTACCACAGCTGCAGCTACAACTACAACAGAGGCTTCAACAACAACCACAGCTGACCCTACAACTACCACAGAGTCTCCAACAGCGACAACAGCCGCTCCTACTACCACCACACCTAACCCAACAACTACAACAGAAGCTCCAACAACATCCAACGATTCTCCCACTACAACCACCTCTGTACCTACAACTACAACAGATGCTCCAACAACAACAGCTGCTCCCACTACAACAACAGCTTCGCCTACAACTATCACAGAGGCTCCAACAACCACAGTGGCACCTACAACTACAACAGCTGCTCCCACAACAACCACAGCTGTCCCTAAAACTACCAAAGAGGATCAAACAACAACCAAGAGTGCACTTACAGCTACATCAGAGGCTCCAACAACAACCACAGCTGCACCTACAACTACAACAAAGGCTCAAACAACAACGGCTGCTCCCACTACAACCACAGCTGCTCCAACTACAAGCACAGTTTCTTCCACTACGACCACAGCTGCTCCCACAACAACCACAGCTACCCATAGAGCTACAACAGAGGCTCCAACAACAACCACAGCTGCTCCCACTACAACCACAGCTAACCCAACAACCACAGCTGCAGCTAAAACTACAACAGAGGCTCCAACAATAACCACAGCTGCTCCCACTACAACCACCTCTGTACCTACAACTACAACAGATGCTCCAACAACAACAGCTGCTCCCACTACAAATACTTCTGCACCTACAACTATCACAGAGGCTCCAACAACCACAGTGGCACCTACAACTACAACAGCTGCTCCCACAACAACCACAGCTGCCCCTACAACTACCACAGAGGACAACATAACAACCAAAAGCGCACATACAACTACATCTGAGGCTCCAACAACAACCCCAGCTGCACCTACAACAACCACAGTGGCACCTACAACTACAACAGACGCTCCAACAACAACAACATCTTCTCCCACTACAACCACAGCTGCACCTACAACTACAACAGAGAATCCGACAACTACAACGGCTGTTCCCACTAAGACCACAGCTGCACTTTCAACTACAACAGAGGCTTCAACAACAACAGCTTCTCCCACTACTACCATAGCTGCTCCCATTACTACCACAGCTGCAGCTACAACTACAACAGAGGCTTCAACAACAACCCCAGCTGCACCTACAACTACAACAGAGAATCCAACAACAACGGCTGCTCCCACTACAACCACAGCTGCTCCAACTACAACCACAACTTCTCCCACTACGACCATAGCTGCTCCAACTACAACCACAGCTCCCCGTAACACTACTAAAGAGAATCCAACAGCAATCAGTGCTTCTCCCACTACGACCACAGCTGCTCCAAGTACAACCACAGCTTCTCCCACTACAACCACAGCTGCACCTACAAATTCCCCAACAACTACCACAGAGGCTCCAACGACAACAGCCGCTCCTATTACAACATTAACTGGATCTATAATACCAACAGAGGCCTCAACTACAACCACAGCTTCTCCCACTACAACCACAGCTGCACCTACAACTACAACAGAGAATCCGACAACAACAACGGCTGCTCCTACTAAGACCACAGCTGCACTTACAACTACAACAGAGGCTCCAACATCAACAGCTTCTCCCACTACCAGCATAGCTGCTCCCATTATTACCACAGCTGCAGCTACAACTACAACAGAGGCTTCAACAACAACCACAGCTGACCCTACAACTACCACAGAGTCTCCAACAGAGACAACAGCCGCTCCTACTACCACCACACCTAACCCAACAACTACAACAGAAGCTCCAACAACATCCAACGATTCTCCCACTACAACCACCTCTGTACCTACAACTACAACAGATGCTCCAACAACAACAGCTACTCCCACTACAACAACAGCTTCGCCTACAACTATCACAGAGGCTCCAACAACCACAGTGGCACCTACAACTACAACAGCTGCTCCCACAACAACCACAGCTGTCCCTAAAACTACCAAAGAGGATCAAACAACAACCAAGAGTGCACTTACAGCTACATCAGAGGCTCCAACAACAACCACAGCTGCACCTACAACTACAACAAAGGCTCAAACAACAACGGCTGCTCCCACTACAACCATAGCTGCTCCAACTACAAGCACAGTTTCTTCCACTACGACCACAGCTGCTCCCACAACAACCACAGCTACCCATAGAGCTACAACAGAGGCTCCAACAACAACCACAGCTGCTCCCACTACAACCACAGCTAACCCAACAACCACAGCTGCAGCTAAAACTACAACAGAGGCTCCAACAATAACCACAGCTGCTCCCACTACAACCACCTCTGTACCTACAACTACAACAGATGCTCCAACAACAACAGCTGCTCCCACTACAACAACAGCTTCGCCTACAACTATCACAGAGGCTCCAACAACCACAGTGGCACCTACAACTACAACAGCTGCTCCCACAACAACCACAGCTGTCCCTAAAACTACCAAAGAGGATCAAACAACAACCAAGAGTGCACTTACAGCTACATCAGAGGCTCCAACAACAACCACAGCTGCACCTACAACTACAACAAAGGCTCAAACAACAACGGCTGCTCCCACTACAACCACAGCTGCTCCAACTACAAGCACAGTTTCTTCCACTACGACCACAGCTGCTCCCACAACAACCACAGCTACCCATAGAGCTACAACAGAGGCTCCAACAACAACCACAGCTGCTCCCACTACAACCACAGCTAACCCAACAACCACAGCTGCAGCTAAAACTACAACAGAGGCTCCAACAATAACCACAGCTGCTCCCACTACAACCACCTCTGTACCTACAACTACAACAGATGCTCCAACAACAACAGCTGCTCCCACTACAACAACAGCTTCGCCTACAACTATCACAGAGGCTCCAACAACCACAGTGGCACCTACAACTACAACAGCTGCTCCCACAACAACCACAGCTGTCCCTAAAACTACCAAAGAGGATCAAACAACAACCAAGAGTGCACTTACAGCTACATCAGAGGCTCCAACAACAACCACAGCTGCACCTACAACTACAACAAAGGCTCAAACAACAACGGCTGCTCCCACTACAACCACAGCTGCTCCAACTACAAGCACAGTTTCTTCCACTACGACCACAGCTGCTCCCACAACAACCACAGCTACCCATAGAGCTACAACAGAGGCTCCAACAACAACCACAGCTGCTCCCACTACAACCACAGCTAACCCAACAACCACAGCTGCAGCTAAAACTACAACAGAGGCTCCAACAATAACCACAGCTGCTCCCACTACAACCACCTCTGTACCTACAACTACAACAGATGCTCCAACAACAACAGCTGCTCCCACTACAAATACTTCTGCACCTACAACTATCACAGAGGCTCCAACAACCACAGTGGCACCTACAACTACAACAGCTGCTCCCACAACAACCACAGCTGCCCCTACAACTACCACAGAGGACAACATAACAACCAAAAGTGCACATACAACTACATCTGAGGCTCCAACAACAACCCCAGCTGCACCTACAACAACCACAGTGGCACCTACAACTACAACAGACGCTCCAACAACAACAACATCTTCTCCCACTACAACCACAGCTGCACCTACAACTACAACAGAGAATCCGACAACTACAACGGCTGTTCCCACTAAGACCACAGCTGCACTTTCAACTACAACAGAGGCTTCAACAACAACAGCTTCTCCCACTACTACCATAGCTGCTCCCATTACTACCACAGCTGCAGCTACAACTACAACAGAGGCTTCAACAACAACCCCAGCTGCACCTACAACTACAACAGAGAATCCAACAACAACGGCTGCTCCCACTACAACCACAGCTGCTCCAACTACAACCACAACTTCTCCCACTACGACCATAGCTGCTCCAACTACAACCACAGCTCCCCGTAACACTACTAAAGAGAATCCAACAGCAATCAGTGCTTCTCCCACTACGACCACAGCTGCTCCAAGTACAACCACAGCTTCTCCCACTACAACCACAGCTGCACCTACAAATTCCCCAACAACTACCACAGAGGCTCCAACGACAACAGCCGCTCCTATTACAACATTAACTGGATCTATAATACCAACAGAGGCCTCAACTACAACCACAGCTTCTCCCACTACAACCACAGCTGCACCTACAACTACAACAGAGAATCCGACAACAACAACGGCTGCTCCTACTAAGACCACAGCTGCACTTACAACTACAACAGAGGCTCCAACATCAACAGCTTCTCCCACTACCAGCATAGCTGCTCCCATTATTACCACAGCTGCAGCTACAACTACAACAGAGGCTTCAACAACAACCACAGCTGACCCTACAACTACCACAGAGTCTCCAACAGCGACAACAGCCGCTCCTACTACCACCACACCTAACCCAACAACTACAACAGAAGCTCCAACAACATCCAACGATTCTCCCACTACAACCACCTCTGTACCTACAACTACAACAGATGCTCCAACAACAACAGCTGCTCCCACTACAACAACAGCTTCGCCTACAACTATCACAGAGGCTCCAACAACCACAGTGGCACCTACAACTACAACAGCTGCTCCCACAACAACCACAGCTGTCCCTAAAACTACCAAAGAGGATCAAACAACAACCAAGAGTGCACTTACAGCTACATCAGAGGCTCCAACAACAACCACAGCTGCACCTACAACTACAACAAAGGCTCAAACAACAACGGCTGCTCCCACTACAACCACAGCTGCTCCAACTACAAGCACAGTTTCTTCCACTACGACCACAGCTGCTCCCACAACAACCACAGCTACCCATAGAGCTACAACAGAGGCTCCAACAACAACCACAGCTGCTCCCACTACAACCACAGCTAACCCAACAACCACAGCTGCAGCTAAAACTACAACAGAGGCTCCAACAATAACCACAGCTGCTCCCACTACAACCACCTCTGTACCTACAACTACAACAGATGCTCCAACAACAACAGCTGCTCCCACTACAAATACTTCTGCACCTACAACTATCACAGAGGCTCCAACAACCACAGTGGCACCTACAACTACAACAGCTGCTCCCACAACAACCACAGCTGCCCCTACAACTACCACAGAGGACAACATAACAACCAAAAGTGCACATACAACTACATCTGAGGCTCCAACAACAACCCCAGCTGCACCTACAACAACCACAGTGGCACCTACAACTACAGCAGACGCTCCAACAACAACAACATCTTCTCCCACTACAACCACAGCTGCACCAACAACTACAACAGAGAGTCCGACAACTACAACGGCTTTTCCCGCTAAGACCACAGCTGCACTTTCAACTACAACAGAGGCTTCAACAACAACAGCTTCTCCCACTACTACCATAGCTGCTCCCATTACTACCACAGCTGCAGCTACAACTACAACAGAGGCTTCAACAACAACCCCAGCTGCACCTACAACTACAACAGAGAATCCAACAACAACGGCTGCTCCCACTACAACCACAGCTGCTCCAACTACAACCACAACTTCTCCCACTACGACCATTGCTGCTCCAACTACAACCACAGCTCCCCGTAACACTACTAAAGAGAATCCAACAGCAATCAGTGCTTCTCCCACTACGACCACAGCTGCTCCAAGTACAACCACAGCTTCTCCCACTACAACCACAGCTGCACCTACAAATTCCCCAACAACTACCACAGAGGCTCCAACGACAACAGCCGCTCCTATTACAACATTAACTGGATCTATAATACCAACAGAGGCCTCAACTACAACCACAGCTTCTCCCACTACAACCACAGCTGCACCTACAACTACAACAGAGAATCCGACAACAACAACGGCTGCTCCTACTAAGACCACAGCTGCACTTACAACTACAACAGAGGCTCCAACATCAACAGCTTCTCCCACTACCACCATAGCTGCTCCCATTATTACCACAGCTGCAGCTACAACTACAACAGAGGCTTCAACAACAACCACAGCTGACCCTACAACTACCACAGAGTCTCCAACAGCGACAACAGCCGCTCCTGCTACCACCACACCTAACCCAACAACTACAACAGAAGCTCCAACAACATCCAACGATTCTCCCACTACAACCACAGCTGCACCTAGAACTATCACAGAGGCTCTAACAACAACCACAGCCGCTCCCACTACAACCACAGCTAACCCAACAACTACAACCGAGGCTCCAACAACAACAGCTTCTCCCACTACAACCACAGCTGCGCTTACAACTACCACGGAGGTTCCAACAACAATCCCAGCTTCTCCTACTACAACAAAAGTTGCATCCGCAACTACAAGAGAGGCTCCTACAACAACCACAGCTGCCCCTACAACTACCACAGAGTCTCCAACAACGACAACAGCCGCTCCTACTACCACAACACCTAACCCAACAACTACAACAGAAGCTCTAACAACATCCAACGCTTCTCCCACAACAAACACAGCTGCACCTAGAACTATCACAGAGGCTCCAACAACAACCACAGCCGCTCCCACTACAACCACAGCTAACCCAACAACAACAACCGAGGCTCCAACAACAACAGCTTCTCCCACTACAACCACAGCTGCGCTTACAACTACCACAGAGGTTCCAACAACAACCCCAGCTTCTCCTATAACAACCACAGTTGCATCCGCAACTACAACAGAGGCTCCTACAACAACCACAGCTGCCCCTACAACTACCACAGAGTCTCCAACAACAACCACAGCCGCTCCTACTACCACCACAGCTGCCCATAAAACTACCACGGAGGTTCCGACAACAACCACACCTGTTCCGACTACAACAACTACAGCTGCTCCCCCTACAACCACAGCTAACGCAACAATTACCACAGAGGCTACAACAACAACAGCCGCTCCTACTACAACATCAGCTGCACCTATAATAGCAACAAGGAATCCAAAAACAACAGCCGCTCCTACTAGAACATCAGCTGCACCTATAATAGCAACAGAGGCTCCAACTACAACCACAGCTTCTCCCACCACAACCACAGCTCCCCCTACAACTACCACAGAGAATCCAACAGCAACAAATGCTTCTCCCACTACAACCACAGCTGCATCTACAACTAAAACAGGTGCTCCCACTACAACCAGAGCTGCACCTACAACTACAAAAGAGGCTCCAACAACAACGGCTGCTCCCACTACAACCCCAGCTGCACCTACAACTACAACAGAGAATCCACCAACAACGGCTGCTCCCACTACGACCACAGCTGCTCCAACTACAACCACAACTTCTCCCACTACGACCACAGCTGCTCCAACTACAACCACAGCTCCTCGTAAAACTACCAAAGAGAATCCAACAGCAACCAGTGCTTCTCCCACTACGACCACAGCTGCTCCAAATACAACCACAGCTTCTCCCACTACAACCACAGCCACCCAAACAACTACCACAAAGGCTCCACCTACAACCACAGCTGCACCTACAACTACAACAGAGGCTGCAACAATAACCACAACTGCACCTAAAACTACAACGGCTGCTCCCACTATGACCACACGTGCTCCAACTACAACCACAGCTTCTCCCACTACAACCACAGCTGCACCTATAAATTCCCCAACAACTACCACAGAGGCTCCAACAACAACAGCCGCTCCTACTAGAACATCAGCTGCACCTATGATAGCAACAGAGGCTCCAACTACAACCATAGCTTCTCCAACAACAACCATAGCTCCCCCTTCAACTACCACAGAGAATCCAACAGCAATAAGTGCTTCTCCCACTACAACCACAGCTGCACTTAAAACTTCAACAGAAGCTCCCACTACAACCACAGCTGCACCTAAAACAACAACTGAGGCTCCAACAACAACAACAGCTGCTCCTACTACAACCACAGTTGCCCCCGCAACTACAAAAGAGACTCCAAAAACGACAACAACCGCTCATACTACCACCACAGTTAACCCAACAACTACAAAAGAAGCTCCAACAACATCTATCGCTTCTCCCACTACAACCACAGCTGCTGCTACAAGAACCACAGCTACACCTAGAACTATCACAGAGGCTTCAACAACAACCACAGCCGTTTCCACTACAACCACAGCTAACCCAACAACTACAACCGAGGCTCCAACTACAACACAGGCTCCAACAAAAACCACAGCTGCCCCTATAACTACCACAGAGTCTCCAACAACAAAAAACGCCGCTCCTACTATCACCAGAGCTGCCCCTACAACTACCACAGAGGTTCTTACAACAACCACAGCTGTTCCGTCTACAACAACTACAGCTGCTCCCACTACAACCACAGCTGCCCCTACAACTATCACAGAGGTTCCAACAACAACCACAGCTGTTCCGTCTACAACAACCACAGCTTATCCCACTACAACCACAGCTGCCCCTACAACTACCACAGAGGTTCCAACAACAACCACAGCTGTTCCGTCTACAACAACCACAGCTTATCCCACTACAACCACAGCTGAACCTACAACTACCACAGAGGTTCCTACAACAACCACAGCTGTTCCGTCTACAACAACTACAGCTGCTCCCACTACAACCACAGCTGCCCCTACAACTACCACAGATGTTCCAACAACAACCACAGCTGTTCCGTCTACAACAACCACAGCTTATCCCACTACAACCACAGCTGAACCTACAACTACAGCTTCCCAAACAACTACCACAGAGGCCCCAACTACAACCACAGCTTCTCCCACTACAACCACAGCTGCACCTACAACTACAACAGAGAACCCAACCACAACGGCTGCTCCCGCTACGACCACAGCTGCTCCAACTACAACCAAAACTTCTCCCACTACGACCAAAGCTTTTCCAACTACAACCACAGCTCCCCCTACAACTACCACAGAAAATCCAACAGCAACAAGAGCTTCTCCCACAACAACCAAAGCTGCTCCAACAACAACCACAGCTGCACCTAGAACTATCACAGAGACTCAAACAACAACCACAGCAGCTCCAACTACAACCACAGCTGCCGCAACAACTACCACAGAGGCTCTAACAACAACCACAGCTGCACCTACAACTACAACAGGTGCTCCCACTTCAACCACAGCTTCTCCCACTACAAACACAGCTGAACCTACAACTACAGCTTCCCAAACAACTACCACAGAGTTTCCAACAACAACAGCCGCTCCTACTACAACATCAGCTGCACCTATAATATTAACACGGGCTCCAAAAACAACAGCCGCTCCTACTACAACATCAGCTGCACCTATAATAGCAACAGAGGCTCCAACTAAAACCACAGCTTCTCCCACTACAACCACAGCTCCTCCTACAACTACCACAGAGAATCCAACAGCAACCACAGCTGCATCTACAACTAAAACAGGTGCTCCCACTACAACCAGAGCTACACCTACAACTACAAAAGAGGCTCCAACAACAACAACGGCTGCTCCCACTACGACCACAGCTGCTCCAACTACAACCACAACTTCTCCCACTACGACCATAGCGGCTCCAACTACAACCACAGCTCCCCGTAAAACTACCACAGAGAATCCAACAGCAACCAGTGCTTCTCCCACTACGACCACAGCTGCTCCCACTACAACCAAAGCTTTCCCTACAACTACCACAGAGGTTCCAACAACAACCACAGCTGTTCCGTCTACAACAACCACAGCTTATCCCACTACAACCACAGCTGAACCTACAACTACGGCTTCCCAAACAACTACCAAAGAGTTTCCAACAACAACAGCCGCTCCTACTACAACATCAGCTGCACCTATAATAGCAACACGGGCTCCAAAAACAACAGCCGCTCCTACTACAACATCAGCTGCACCTACAACTACAACAGAGAATCCAACAACAACCACAGCTGCATCTACAACTAAAACAGGTGCTCCCACTACAACCAGAGCTACACCTACAACTACAAATGAGGCTCGAACAACAACAACGGCTAATCCCACTACGACCACTGCTGCTCCAACTACAACCACAACTTCTCCCACTACGACCATAGCTGCTCCAACTACCACCAGAGCAACCCGTAAAACTACCACAGAGAATTCAACAGCAACCAGTGCTTCTCCCACTACGACCACAGCTGCCCCTACAACTACCACAGAGGTTCCAACAACACCCACAGCTGTTCCGTCTACAACAACCACAGCTTATCCCACTACAACCACAGCTGAACGTACAACTACAGCTTCCCAAACAACTACCACAGAGGCTCCAACAACAACAGCCGCTCCTACTACAATATCAGCTGCACCTATAATAGCAACAAGGGCTCCAAAAACAACAGCCGCTCCCACTACAACATCAACTGCACCTTTAATAGCTACAGAGGCCCCAACTACAACCACAGCTGCTCCAACTACAACCACCGCTCCCCGTAAAACTACCACAGAGAATCCAACAGCAACCAGAGCTTCTCACACTACGACCAGAGCTGCTCCAAATACAACCACAGCTTCTCCCACTACAACAACAGCTGCACCTCCAAATTCCCCAACAACTACCAAAGAGGCTCCAACAACAACAGCCGCTCCTATTACAACATTAGCTGAATCTATAATACCAACAGAGACCCCAACTACAACCACAGCTTCTCCCACTACAACCACAGCTGCATCTACAACTACAACAGAGAATCCAACAACAACAACGGCTGCTCCCACTAAGACCACAGCTGCCCTTACAACTACAACAGAGGCTCCAACAACAACAGCTTTTCCCACTACTACCACAGCTGCAGCTACAACTACAACAGAGGCTTCAACAACAACCACAGCTTCTCCTACCACAACAACAGTTGCACCCGCAACTACAACAGAGGCTCATACAACAACCACAGCTGCTCCCACTACAACAACAGCTGCCTTAACAATTACCACAGAGGCTCTAACAACTACCACAGCTGCACCTACAACTACAACAGGTGCTCCTACTTCAACCACAGCTTCTCCTACTACAACCACATCTGAACTTACAACTACAGCTTCCCCAACAACTACCACAAAGGCTCCAACAACAACAGCCACTCCTCCTACAACATCAGCTGCACCCATAATAGCAACAAGGGCTCCAACAACAACAGCCGCTCCTATTACAACATCAGCTGCACCTATAATACCAACAGAGGCCCCAACTACAACCACAGCTTCTCCCACTACAACCACAGCTGCACCTACAACTACAACAGAGGCTCCAACAACAACAGCGGCTGCTCCCACTACGACCACAGCTGCTCCCACTACAACCGCAGCTGCAGCTACAACCACAACAGAGGCTTCAACAACAACCACAGCTGCTCCCAGTACAACCACAGCCACCCCAACAACTACCACAGCTTTGAAACCAACAACCACAGTTTCTCCAACTACTACCACAGCTGCTCCCACTACAACCACAGCCGCCCCAACAACGACAACAGTCGCCCCTACTACAACCACAGATGCACCTACAAGTACAACAGAGTCTCCAACAATGACAACAGCCGCTCCTACTACAACCACAGCTGCCCCAACAAATATCACAGAGGCACCAACAACAACCACAGCTGCACCAACAACTACAAAAGCTGCTCCGATTACAACCACAGTTGCCCCTACAACAACCACAGCTGCTCCTACTACAACCACAGCTGCTCCTCCTACAACCATAGCTGACCCTACAAGTACCACAGCTGCCCCTACAACTACCACAGCATATTTTACAAGTATCGCAACAGCCCCAACCTCTCTATCACATTCAACTACATCCACAACCAAAATAGCTATCCCTGCGACACAAACTTCTAGCACTACCAGATTTACCACCAGTAGCACAGGTGCATCAACAGAACCCCCTCAACAAAATGAGGGTTACCTCTTTCTGAGGATGCGTTTGGTGCGGGTTTTCGTAATTGAATATAACAACCCAAAGTCGTCGCAATATCAAGAACTGGCTGCCAATGTCACAGCTGAGGTAATTCTCATCTAAAATCCGTCATTTCAATTCAATAGGAAAGTCATTTGACATTGATTTTTTCAATAATTTTTTATCATATTTTCCAGCTGAATCGGGGATACAGGAAGCGGTACCCTTTCACTTTCCTGAGATGCATAATTCTTGGATTTTGGTAAGTGATCCGTGACAATAGATTTAGGTTTATAGGGGGGTCAGATGGCTGAGCGGTTAGGGAGTTGGGCTATTTATGAGGGGGGTTACCAGTTTGATTCCCGACCGTGCCAAATGATGTTGTGTCATTGGGCAAGGCACTTCACCCTACTTGCCTCAGGGAGAATGTCCCTGTACTTACTGTAAGTTGCTCTGGATAAGAGTGTTTGCTAAATAACTACATGTAATTTAAATGTTTTAGTTGGCTCTTTCAATGTATTCATGCTCTATTGCTTGAGGATTAACAATCCATTTATGAATCTCTACTTTTCAGGCCTGGGTCAGTGGGTGTCACAGCCAATTTAATATTCCAGAATGAGAGTGCAGTTCCAAACATCACCAGTGCAGAAGACTCATTAAAAACGGCTTTAAATGAATCCCTGGTTTTCCTGAATGTTATCACTGGCAGTATTGTTGCAGGTTTGTAATGATTATAATCTAAATAATTCCATCATGTTCATATATGTTAAAAAAACTAAAAATGTAAAAAATGTGTTCGAACACAGTTTAATGTTTTGCAAGACACAATGTTTTTCTTCTTTCCCACAATAGCTGAACCAACTGCCTCCAGTACTGTAACTCCTACAACTGTGGAGGCAAGTAATTCCACAGTAGCATCTACAACCACAAGTAGAGCTGCAAGTACCAGTACAACAACACAAACAGCTCAAACTGCCACAGAACTCACCACCAGCAGTGCAATGGCAAGGAGCAGACCTGTAGATATGGTCACTTTTCTACTACCAATCACTTGAATCAACTTTCTGTTCATTTTGATGTAGATCTTTTTAGACTTTTCAGGCCCTTTTCTTCATATTTACATTTACATTTAGTCATTTAGCAGACGCTCTTATCCAGAGCGACTTACAGTAAGTACAGGGACATTCCCCCCGAGGCAAGTAGGGTGAAGTGCCTTGCCCAAGGACACAGCGTCATTTGACACGGCGGGGAATCGATCCGGCAACCTTCTGATTTCTAGCCCGACTCCCTCACCGCTCAGCCATCTGACTCTTCATATCAAATTGCAGAATTGCAAAAACATGAAAAAATTTTCATGAATTAGGACAAGAAAATAACGTACTTTTGAAAGACATTCCTGTAACTAAAGAAATGTGTGTAACCAAATAAAAAATGCAATGCTACAAAACATTAAACAAGTAGGACATAAAAAATGGATTGTCATGAAAAAAAATGAAGAACATATGTTATTGAACAATTCTATATACACAAAGGTAAACATTAGAATTGCTCTAATGCTAATATTCTTAAATAATCTTTATCATTATTCATATTTATAATGTATTTATACTTGCTTTTGATGCATGAACTTTTTTGAAAAGTTTGAAATGTTTGTCAAAAAACGTTAATAATGATTTAGCATATTCAATTTCTCAACATAAACTTTCTTAATTAATATTTATCACATATTATTTTCTTTAATATTTATTTTATTAAACTAGAAAACAGCATTCATTCAGACAAAATGTAACGTTCATGTACCTTCTCGAGATGGCTTGTGGGTGGCAATCTGGGAGACCTAAGCCATCAAACAAAGAAGGTGAAGAGATGTAAAAAGTGTGAGATTGTAGAAGAAGGTATAAAGAGGCTGAATGGTGGTGGCTGGTCCAGTGGGTTTTTAATTAAAATGTCAATACGTAGCAACCCAATTAGCTACTATAAGGTTACCCATAACATGTTGTATCTTGATGGCAACGGTTATACACATTTAAAAATGAAACAAAAAATAAAAGTCACTATTTTAAAAGTAGTAGTGTCATTGAAGAGGTTTGCAACATTTTGTCAACTCAACTGTAATTTGTATAAAAATAAATATTTATGTTTTCACATAAGTCCCAATTGGGAACGCAATTAAACTATAAAGACGTAAGTCAGAGCAGCAGTTTGTTGTGGCTATAGCGAAACAGCAGAAAATACGCACGGGAAGGATTTGTTGATTAATTTTATAGTCAAATGAATTCAGTGTAAAACAATGTCTCTTCTATTTCCTTTCAAGATTTCTGTTATGACAACAACCACACAGGCTCAAACAGCAGCTTCCACAGCTACTATTGCATCTACAACTACAACAGAGGCTCCAACAACAACCACGGCTGCACCTACAACTACAACAGCTGCTCCCACTACAACCACAGCTGCCCCTACAACTACCACAGAGGATCAAACCAAAAACACAGCTGCAACTACAACTACAACAAAGGCTCCAACAACAACCACAGCTGCACCTACAACTACAACAGCTGCTCCCACTATAACCACAGCTGCTCCCACTAAAACAACAGCTGCCCCTGAAACAACCACAGCTGCACCTACAACTACAACAGCTGCTCCCACTACAACCAAAGGTGCACCTACAATTACACCACAGGATCCAACAACAACTACAGCTGCTCCCACTACAACCACCTCTGTGCCTACAACTACAACAGATGATCCAACAACAACAGCTGCTCCCACTACAACAACAGCTGCACCTAAAACTACTACAGAGGCTTCAACAACAACGGCTGCTCCCAATACGACAACAGCTGCACTTACAACTACAATAGAGGCTCCAACAGCAACGGCTGCTCCCACTACAACTAAAGCTGTTCCAACTACAACCACATCTGCACCTAAAACTAGAACAGAGTCTCCAACAACAACGGATGCTCTCACTACAACCACAGCTACTGCAACTACAAGCACATATTCTCCCACTACAACCACAGCTGCTCCAACTACAACCACTGCTCCCCCTATAACTAAAAAAGAGGCTCCAACTACAACCACAGCTTCTCCCCCTACAACAACAGCGCCCCCTACAACTACCACAGAGAATCCAACAGCAACAAGTGCTTCTCCCACTACAACCACAGCTGCACCTACAACTAGCACAGAGGCTCCAAGAACAACCACAGCTGCATCTACAACTAAAACAGGTGCTCCCACTACAACCACAGCCGCACCTAAAAATACAACAGAGGCTCCAACAACAACAACGGCTGCTCCTACTAAAACCACAGCTCCACCTACAACTATCACAGAAGCTCTAACAACAACCACAGCTGCACCTACAACTACAACAGGTGCTCCCACTAAAACCACAGCTGCACCTACAACTACAACAGAGGCTCCAACAACAACGGCTGCTCCCACTACGACCACAGCTGCACTTACAACTACAACAGAGGCTCCGACAACAACAGCCGCTCCTACTAAAACATCAGCTGCACCTATAATAGCAACAGAGGCTCCAACTAAAACCACAGCTTCTCCCTCTACAACCACAGCGCCCTCTACAACTACCACAGAGGATCAAACAACAACCACAGTTGCACATACAACTACAACAGAGGCTCCAACAACAACCACAGCTGCTCCCAGTACAACGACAGCTAACCCAACAACAACCACAGCTGCAGCTAAAACTACAACAGAGGCTCCTACAACAACCACAGTTTCTCCCTCTACTACCACAGCTTCTCCCACTACATCCAAAGGTGCACCTACAAGTACACCAGAGGCTCCAACTACAACCACAGCTTCTCCCTCTGCAACCAAAGCGCCCTCTACAACTACCACAGAGAATAAAACAACAACCACAGTTGCACCTACAACTACAACCGAGGCTCCAACGACAACCACAGCTTCTCCCTCTACTACCACAGCTTCTCCCACTACGACCAAAGGTGCACCTACAATTACATCAGAGGCTTCAACGACAACCACAGTTTCTCCCTCTACTACCACAGCTTCTCCCACTACCACCAAAGGTGCACCTACAATTACACCAGAGGATCCAACAACCACCACAGCTGCTCCCACTACAACCACATCTGTGCCTACAACTACAAAAGAGGCTCCAACAACAACGGCTGCTCCCACTACGACCACAGTTGCACTTACAACTACAACAGAGGCTCCATCAACAACAGCCACTCCTACTAAAACATCAGCTGCACCTATAATAGCAACAGCTGCTCCCAGTACAACGACAGCTAACCCAACAACAACCACAGCTGCAGCTAAAACTACAACAGAGGCTCCTACAACAACCACAGTTTCTCCCTCTACTACCACAGCTTCTCCCACTACATCCAAAGGTGCACCTACAAGTACACCAGAGGATCCAACAACAACCACAGCTGCTCCCACTACAACCACCTCTGTGCCTACAACTACAACAGATACTCCAACAACAACAGCTGCACCTACAACTACAACAGCGGCTCCATCAACAACGGCTGCTCCCACTACGACCACAGCTGCACTTACAACTACAACAGAGGCTCCATCAACAACAGCCACTCCTACCAAAACATCAGCTGCACCTATAATAGCAACAGAGGCTCAAACTACAACCACAGCTTCTCCCTCTGCAACCACAGCGCCCTCTACAACTACCACAGAGGATAAAACAACAACCACAGTTGCACCTACAATTACACCAGAGGCTTCAACGACAACCACAGTTTCTCCCTCTACTACCACAGCTTCTCCCACTACAACCAAAGGTGCACCTACAATTACACCAGAGGATCCAACAACCACCACAGCTGCTCCCACTACAACCACATCTGTGCCTACAACTACAACTGATGGCCAAACAACAACAGCTGCTCCCACTACAACAACAGCTGCAGCTCAAACTACAACAGAGGCTCCAACAACAACCACAGTTTCTCCCTCTACTACCACAGCTTCTCCCACTACCATCAAAGGTGCACCTACAATTACAACGGGTGCTCCCACTACAACCACAGCTGCACCTAAAACTACAACAGAGGCTCCAACAACAACAACGGCTCCTCAAAGTGCAACCACAGCTGCACCTAAAACTACAACAGAGGCTCCAACAACAACAACGGCTCCTCAAAGTGCAACCACAGCTGCACCTACAACTATAACAGAGGCTCCAATAACAACGGCTGCTCCCACTGCGACCACAGCTACACCTACAACTACCAGAGAGGCTCCAACAACAATCACATCTGCACCTACAACTACAACAGGTGCCCCCACTAAAACCACAGCTTCTCCCACGACTACCACAGCTGCTCCCACATCAACCACAGCTGCCCCTACAACTACCACAGAGGATCAAACAACAACCACAGCTGCAGCTACAACTACAACACAGGCTCCAACAACAACCACAGCTGCTCCCAATACAACCACAGCTAACCCAACAACTACAACAGAGGCTTCAACAACAACAGCTGCTCCTACTATGACCACAGCTGCACCTACAACTACCACAGCTGCTCCCATTACAACCACAGCCGCCCAAACAACTACCACAGACGCTCTACCTACAACAACAGCTGCACCTACAACTACAACAGGTTCTCCCACTACAACCAAAGCTGCACCTACAACTACAACAGGTTCTCCCACTTCGACCACAGCTGCACCTACAACTACAACAGAGGCTCGTAAAACAACGTCTGCTCCGACTACAACCACAGCTGCACTTACAACTACAACAGAGGCTCCAACAACAACAACGGCTGCTCCCACTAAGACCACAGCTACACCTACAACTGCAGCAGAGGCTCCGACAAGAACCACAACTGCACCTACAACTACAACAGGTAACCCCACTACAACCACAGCTGCACCTACAACCACAACAGTTGCTCCCACAACAACCACAGCTGCCCCTACAACTACCACAGAGGATCAAACAACAACCACAGCTGCAACTACAACTACAACAGAGGCTCCAACAACAACCACAGCTAACTCAACAACAACCAGAGCTGCAGCTACAACTACAACAGAGGCTCCAACAACAACCACAGTTTCTCCCACCACTACCAACGCTTCTCTCACTACAACCAAAGGTGCACCCACAATTACACCAGAGGATCCAACAACAACCACAGCTGCTCACACTACAACAACAGCTGTACCTACAACTACAACAGAGAATCCAACAACAACCACAGCTGCTCCCACTACAACAACAGCTGCACCTACAACTACAACAGAGGCTCCAACAACAACAACGTATGCTCCCATTATGACCACAGCTGCACCTACAACTACAACAGAGGCTCCAATAACAACGGCTGCTCCCACTGCGACCACAGCTACACCTACAACTACCACAGAGGCTCCAACAACAATCACAGCTGCACCTACAACTACAACAGGTGCCCCCACTAAAACCACAGCTTCTCCCACGACTACTACAGCTGCTCCCACATCAATCACAGCTGCCCCTACAACTACCACAGAGGATCAAACAACAACCACAGCTGCAGCTACAACTACAACACAGGCTCCAACAACAACCAGAGCTGCTCCCAATACAACCACAGCTAACCCAACAACTACAACAGAGGCTTCAACAACAACAGCTGCTCCTACTATGACCACAGCTGCACCTACAACTACCACAACTGCTCCCATTACAACAACAGCCGCCCAAACAACTACCACAGACGCTCTACCTACAACAACAGCTGCACCTACAACTACAACAGGTTCTACCGCTACAACCAAAGCTGCACCTACAACTACAACAGGTGCTCCCACTACAACCAAAGCTGCACCTACAATTACAACAGAGATTCCAACAACAGCAACAACGGCTGCTCCCACTTCGACCACAGCTGCACCTACAACTACAACAGAGGCTCGTAAAACAACGGCTGCTCCCACTGCGACCACAGCTACACCTACAACTGCAGCAGAGGCTCCGACAAGAACCACAACTGCACCTACAACTACAACAGGTGCCCCCACTACAACCACAGCTGCACCTACAACTACAACAGCTGCTCCCACAACAACCACAGCAGCCCCTACAACTACCACAGAGGATCAAACAACAACCACAGCTGCAACTACAACTACAACAGAAGCTCCAACAACAACCACAGTTTCTCCCACTACTACCAACGCTTCTCTCACTACAACCAAAGGTGCACCGACAATTACACCAGAGGATCCAATAACAACCACAGCTGCTCCCACTACAACAACAGCTGCACCTACAACTATCACAGAGGCTCCAAAAACAACCACAGTGGCACCTACAGCTACAAAAGCTTCTCCCACAACAACCACAGCTGCCCCTACAACTACCAGAGAGGATCAAACAACAACCACAGCTTCACCTACAACTACAACAGAGGCTCCAAATATAACCACAGCTGCACCTACTATTACAACAGAGGCTCCAACAACAACGGCTCCTCCCACTACGACCACAGCTGCTCCAACTACAAGCACAGCTTCTCCCACTACGACCACAGCTGCTCCAACTACAACCACAGCTACCCCTACAACTACTACAGAGAATCCAACAGCAACAAGAGCTTCTCCCACAACGACCACATCTGGTCCAACCACAACCACAGCTTCTCCCACTGCAACCACATTTGCACCTACAAATTCCCCAACAACTACCTCAGAGGCTCCAACAACAACAGCCGCTCCTACTACAACATCAACTGCACCTTTAATAGCAACAGAGTTTCCAACAACAACCACAGCTTCTCCCACTAAGACCACAGCTGCCCCTACAACTACCACAGACACTCCAACAACATCTGCAACTTCTCCCACTACAACCACAGCTACACCTACAACTACCAGAGAGGCTCCAACAACAATCACAGCTGCACCTACAACTACAACAGGTGCCCCCACTAAAACCACAGCTTCTCCCACGACTACCACAGCTGCTCCCACATCAACCACAGCTGCCCCTACAACTACCACAGAGGATCAAACAACAACCACAGCTGCAGCTACAACTACAACACAGGCTCCAACAACAACCACAGCTGCTCCCAATACAACCACAGCTAACCCAACAACTACAACAGAGGCTTCAACAACAACAGCTGCTCCTACTATGACCACAGCTGCACCTACAACTACCACAGCTGCTCCCATTACAACCACAGCCGCCCAAACAACTACCACAGACGCTCTACCTACAACAACAGCTGCACCTACAACTACAACAGGTTCTCCCACTACAACCAAAGCTGCACCTACAACTACAACAGGTGCTCCCACTACAACCAAAGCTGCACCTACAATTACAACAGAGATTCCAACAACAACAACAACGGCTGCTCCCACTTCGACCACAGCTGCACCTACAACTACAACAGAGGCTCGTAAAACAACGTCTGCTCCGACTACAACCACAGCTGCACTTACAACTACAACAGAGGCTCCAACAACAACAACGGCTGCTCCCACTAAGACCACAGCTACACCTACAACTGCAGCAGAGGCTCCGACAAGAACCACAACTGCACCTACAACTACAACAGGTAACCCCACTACAACCACAGCTGCACCTACAACCACAACAGTTGCTCCCACAACAACCACAGCTGCCCCTACAACTACCACAGAGGATCAAACAACAACCACAGCTGCAACTACAACTACAATAGAGGCTCCAACAACAACCACAGCTAACTCAACAACAACCAGAGCTGCAGCTACAACTACAACAGAGGCTCCAACAACAACCACAGTTTCTCCCACCACTACCAACGCTTCTCTCACTACAACCAAAGGTGCACCCACAATTACACCAGAGGATCCAACAACAACCACAGCTGCTCACACTACAACAACAGCTGTACCTACAACTACAACAGAGAATCCAACAACAACCACAGCTGCTCCCACTACAACAACAGCTGCACCTACAACTACAACAGAGGCTCCAACAACAACAACGTATGCTCCCATTATGACCACAGCTGCACCTACAACTACAACAGAGGCTCCAATAACAACGGCTGCTCCCACTGCGACCACAGCTACACCTACAACTACCACAGAGGCTCCAACAACAATCACAGCTGCACCTACAACTACAACAGGTGCCCCCACTAAAACCACAGCTTCTCCCACGACTACTACAGCTGCTCCCACATCAATCACAGCTGCCCCTACAACTACCACAGAGGATCAAACAACAACCACAGCTGCAGCTACAACTACAACACAGGCTCCAACAATAACCAGAGCTGCTCCCAATACAACCACAGCTAACCCAACAACTACAACAGAGGCTTCAACAACAACAGCTGCTCCTACTATGACCACAGCTGCACCTACAACTACCACAACTGCTCCCATTACAACAACAGCCGCCCAAACAACTACCACAGACGCTCTACCTACAACAACAGCTGCACCTACAACTACAACAGGTTCTACCGCTACAACCAAAGCTGCACCTACAACTACAACAGGTGCTCCCACTACAACCAAAGCTGCACCTACAATTACAACAGAGATTCCAACAACAGCAACAACGGCTGCTCCCACTTCGACCACAGCTACACCTACAACTACAACAGAGGCTCGTAAAACAACGGCTGCTCCCACTGCGACCACAGCTACACCTACAACTGCAGCAGAGGCTCCGACAAGAACCACAACTGCACCTACAACTACAACAGGTGCCCCCACTACAACCACAGCTGCACCTACAACTACAACAGCTGCTCCCACAACAACCACAGCAGCCCCTACAACTACCACAGAGGATCAAACAACAACCACAGCTGCAACTACAACTACAACAGAAGCTCCAACAACAACCACAGTTTCTCCCACTACTACCAACGCTTCTCTCACTACAACCAAAGGTGCACCGACAATTACACCAGAGGATCCAATAACAACCACAGCTGCTCCCACTACAACAACAGCTGCACCTACAACTATCACAGAGGCTCCAAAAACAACCACAGTGGCACCTACAGCTACAAAAGCTTCTCCCACAACAACCACAGCTGCCCCTACAACTACCAGAGAGGATCAAACAACAACCACAGCTTCACCTACAACTACAACAGAGGCTCCAAATATAACCACAGCTGCACCTACTATTACAACAGAGGCTCCAACAACAACGGCTCCTCCCACTACGACCACAGCTGCTCCAACTACAAGCACAGCTTCTCCCACTACGACCACAGCTGCTCCAACTACAACCACAGCTACCCCTACAACTACTACAGAGAATCCAACAGCAACAAGAGCTTCTCCCACAACGACCACATCTGGTCCAACCACAACCACAGCTTCTCCCACTGCAACCACATTTGCACCTACAAATTCCCCAACAACTACCTCAGAGGCTCCAACAACAACAGCCGCTCCTACTACAACATCAACTGCACCTTTAATAGCAACAGAGTTTCCAACAACAACCACAGCTTCTCCCACTAAGACCACAGCTGCCCCTACAACTACCACAGACACTCCAACAACATCTGCAACTTCTCCCACTACAACCACAGCTGCCCCTAAAAATACCACAGACACTCCAACAACATCCACAGTTTCTCCCACTACTACCACAGCCACCCCAACAACTACCACAGAGGCTCCAACAACAGCCACAGCTACTCCCAGTACAACCACAGCCGCCCCAACAACGACAACAGTCGCCCCTACTACAATCACAGCTGCACCTACAACTACAACAGGTGCCCCCACTAAAACCACAGCTTCTCCCACGACTACCACAGCTGCTCCCACATCAATCACAGCTGCCCCTACAACTACCACAGAGGATCAAACAACAACCACAGCTGCAGCTACAACTACAACACAGGCTCCAACAACAACCAGAGCTGCTCCCAATACAACCACAGCTAACCCAACAACTACAACAGAGGCTTCAACAACAACAGCTGCTCCTACTATGACCACAGCTGCACCTACAACTACCACAACTGCTCCCATTACAACAACAGCCGCCCAAACAACTACCACAGACGCTCTACCTACAACAACAGCTGCACCTACAACTACAACAGGTTCTACCGCTACAACCAAAGCTGCACCTACAACTACAACAGGTGCTCCCACTACAACCAAAGCTGCACCTACAATTACAACAGAGATTCCAACAACAGCAACAACGGCTGCTCCCACTTCGACCACAGCTTCACCTACAACTACAACAGAGGCTCGTAAAACAACGGCTGCTCCCACTGCGACCACAGCTACACCTACAACTGCAGCAGAGGCTCCGACAAGAACCACAACTGCACCTACAACTACAACAGGTGCCCCCACTACAACCACAGCTGCACCTACAACTACAACAGCTGCTCCCACAACAACCACAGCAGCCCCTACAACTACCACAGAGGATCAAACAACAACCACAGCTGCAACTACAACTACAACAGAAGCTCCAACAACAACCACAGTTTCTCCCACTACTACCAACGCTTCTCTCACTACAACTAAAGGTGCACCGACAATTACACCAGAGGATCCAATAACAACCACAGCTGCTCCCACTACAACAACAGCTGCACCTACAACTATCACAGAGGCTCCAAAAACAACCACAGTGGCACCTACAGCTACAAAAGCTTCTCCCACAACAACCACAGCTGCCCCTACAACTACCAGAGAGGATCAAACAACAACCACAGCTTCACCTACAACTACAACAGAGGCTCCAAATATAACCACAGCTGCACCTACTATTACAACAGAGGCTCCAACAACAACGGCTCCTCCCACTACGACCACAGCTGCTCCAACTACAAGCACAGCTTCTCCCACTACGACCACAGCTGCTCCAACTACAACCACAGCTACCCCTACAACTACTACAGAGAATCCAACAGCAACAAGAGCTTCTCCCACAACGACCACATCTGGTCCAACCACAACCACAGCTTCTCCCACTGCAACCACATTTGCACCTACAAATTCCCCAACAACTACCTCAGAGGCTCCAACAACAACAGCCGCTCCTACTACAACATCAACTGCACCTTTAATAGCAACAGAGTTTCCAACAACAACCACAGCTTCTCCCACTAAGACCACAGCTGCCCCTACAACTACCACAGACACTCCAACAACATCTGCAACTTCTCCCACTACAACCACAGCTACACCTACAACTACCAGAGAGGCTCCAACAACAATCACAGCTGCACCTACAACTACAACAGGTGCCCCCACTAAAACCACAGCTTCTCCCACGACTACCACAGCTGCTCCCACATCAACCACAGCTGCCCCTACAACTACCACAGAGGATCAAACAACAACCACAGCTGCAGCTACAACTACAACACAGGCTCCAACAACAACCACAGCTGCTCCCAATACAACCACAGCTAACCCAACAACTACAACAGAGGCTTCAACAACAACAGCTGCTCCTACTATGACCACAGCTGCACCTACAACTACCAAAGCTGCTCCCATTACAACCACAGCCGCCCAAACAACTACCACAGACGCTCTACCTACAACAACAGCTGCACCTACAACTACAACAGGTTCTCCCACTACAACCAAAGCTGCACCTACAACTACAACAGGTGCTCCCACTACAACCAAAGCTGCACCTACAATTACAACAGAGATTCCAACAACAACAACAACGGCTGCTCCCACTTCGACCACAGCTGCACCTACAACTACAACAGAGGCTCGTAAAACAACGTCTGCTCCGACTACAACCACAGCTGCACTTACAACTACAACAGAGGCTCCAACAACAACAACGGCTGCTCCCACTAAGACCACAGCTACACCTACAACTGCAGCAGAGGCTCCGACAAGAACCACAACTGCACCTACAACTACAACAGGTAACCCCACTACAACCACAGCTGCACCTACAACCACAACAGTTGCTCCCACAACAACCACAGCTGCCCCTACAACTACCACAGAGGATCAAACAACAACCACAGCTGCAACTACAACTACAATAGAGGCTCCAACAACAACCACAGCTAACTCAACAACAACCAGAGCTGCAGCTACAACTACAACAGAGGCTCCAACAACAACCACAGTTTCTCCCACCACTACCAACGCTTCTCTCACTACAACCAAAGGTGCACCCACAATTACACCAGAGGATCCAACAACAACCACAGCTGCTCACACTACAACAACAGCTGTACCTACAACTACAACAGAGAATCCAACAACAACCACAGCTGCTCCCACTACAACAACAGCTGCACCTACAACTACAACAGAGGCTCCAACAACAACAACGTATGCTCCCATTATGACCACAGCTGCACCTACAACTACAACAGAGGCTCCAATAACAACGGCTGCTCCCACTGCGACCACAGCTACACCTACAACTACCACAGAGGCTCCAACAACAATCACAGCTGCACCTACAACTACAACAGGTGCCCCCACTAAAACCACAGCTTCTCCCACGACTACTACAGCTGCTCCCACATCAATCACAGCTGCCCCTACAACTACCACAGAGGATCAAACAACAACCACAGCTGCAGCTACAACTACAACACAGGCTCCAACAATAACCAGAGCTGCTCCCAATACAACCACAGCTAACCCAACAACTACAACAGAGGCTTCAACAACAACAGCTGCTCCTACTATGACCACAGCTGCACCTACAACTACCACAACTGCTCCCATTACAACAACAGCCGCCCAAACAACTACCACAGACGCTCTACCTACAACAACAGCTGCACCTACAACTACAACAGGTTCTACCGCTACAACCAAAGCTGCACCTACAACTACAACAGGTGCTCCCACTACAACCAAAGCTGCACCTACAATTACAACAGAGATTCCAACAACAGCAACAACGGCTGCTCCCACTTCGACCACAGCTGCACCTACAACTACAACAGAGGCTCGTAAAACAACGGCTGCTCCCACTGCGACCACAGCTACACCTACAACTGCAGCAGAGGCTCCGACAAGAACCACAACTGCACCTACAACTACAACAGGTGCCCCCACTACAACCACAGCTGCACCTACAACTACAACAGCTGCTCCCACAACAACCACAGCAGCCCCTACAACTACCACAGAGGATCAAACAACAACCACAGCTGCAACTACAACTACAACAGAAGCTCCAACAACAACCACAGTTTCTCCCACTACTACCAACGCTTCTCTCACTACAACCAAAGGTGCACCGACAATTACACCAGAGGATCCAATAACAACCACAGCTGCTCCCACTACAACAACAGCTGCACCTACAACTATCACAGAGGCTCCAAAAACAACCACAGTGGCACCTACAGCTACAAAAGCTTCTCCCACAACAACCACAGCTGCCCCTACAACTACCAGAGAGGATCAAACAACAACCACAGCTTCACCTACAACTACAACAGAGGCTCCAAATATAACCACAGCTGCACCTACTGTTACAACAGAGGCTCCAACAACAACGGCTCCTCCCACTACGACCACAGCTGCTCCAACTACAAGCACAGCTTCTCCCACTACGACCACAGCTGCTCCAACTACAACCACAGCTACCCCTACAACTACTACAGAGAATCCAACAGCAACAAGAGCTTCTCCCACAACAACCACATCTGGTCCAACCACAACCACAGCTTCTCCCACTGCAACCACATTTGCACCTACAAATTCCCCAACAACTACCTCAGAGGCTCCAACAACAACAGCCGCTCCTACTACAACATCAACTGCACCTTTAATAGCAACAGAGTTTCCAACAACAACCACAGCTTCTCCCACTAAGACCACAGCTGCCCCTACAACTACCACAGACACTCCAACAACATCTGCAACTTCTCCCACTACAACCACAGCTGCCCCTAAAAATACCACAGACACTCCAACAACATCCACAGTTTCTCCCACTACTACCACAGCCACCCCAACAACTACCACAGAGGCTCCAACAACAGCCACAGCTACTCTCAGTACAACCACAGCCGCCCCAACAACGACAACAGTCGCCCCTACTACAATCACAGCTGCACCTACAACTACAACAGGTGCCCCCACTAAAACCACAGCTTCTCCCACGACTACCACAGCTGCTCCCACATCAATCACAGCTGCCCCTACAACTACCACAGAGGATCAAACAACAACCACAGCTGCAGCTACAACTACAACACAGGCTCCAACAACAACCAGAGCTGCTCCCAATACAACCACAGCTAACCCAACAACTACACTAGAGGCTTCAACAACAACAGCTGCTCCTACTATGACCACAGCTGCACCTACAACTACCACAACTGCTCCCATTACAACAACAGCCGCCCAAACAACTACCACAGACGCTCTACCTACAACAACAGCTGCACCTACAACTACAACAGGTTCTACCGCTACAACCAAAGCTGCACCTACAACTACAACAGGTGCTCCCACTACAACCAAAGCTGCACCTACAATTACAACAGAGATTCCAACAACAGCAACAACGGCTGCTCCCACTTCGACCACAGCTTCACCTACAACTACAACAGAGGCTCGTAAAACAACGGCTGCTCCCACTGCGACCACAGCTACACCTACAACTGCAGCAGAGGTTCCGACAAGAACCACAACTGCACCTACAACTACAACAGGTGCCCCCACTACAACCACAGCTGCACCTACAACTACAACAGCTGCTCCCACAACAACCACAGCAGCCCCTACAACTACCACAGAGGATCAAACAACAACCACAGCTGCAACTACAACTACAACAGAAGCTCCAACAACAACCACAGTTTCTCCCACTACTACCAACGCTTCTCTCACTACAACCAAAGGTGCACCGACAATTACACCAGAGGATCCAATAACAACCACAGCTGCTCCCACTACAACAACAGCTGCACCTACAACTATCACAGAGGCTCCAAAAACAACCACAGTGGCACCTACAGCTACAAAAGCTTCTCCCACAACAACCACAGCTGCCCCTACAACTACCAGAGAGGATCAAACAACAACCACAGCTTCACCTACAACTACAACAGAGGCTCCAAATATAACCACAGCTGCACCTACTATTACAACAGAGGCTCCAACAACAACGGCTCCTCCCACTACGACCACAGCTGCTCCAACTACAAGCACAGCTTCTCCCACTACGACCACAGCTGCTCCAACTACAACCACAGCTACCCCTACAACTACTACAGAGAATCCAACAGCAACAAGAGCTTCTCCCACAACGACCACATCTGGTCCAACCACAACCACAGCTTCTCCCACTGCAACCACATTTGCACCTACAAATTCCCCAACAACTACCTCAGAGGCTCCAACAACAACAGCCGCTCCTACTACAACATCAACTGCACCTTTAATAGCAACAGAGTTTCCAACAACAACCACAGCTTCTCCCACTAAGACCACAGCTGCCCCTACAACTACCACAGACACTCCAACAACATCTGCAACTTCTCCCACTACAACCACAGCTACACCTACAACTACCAGAGAGGCTCCAACAACAATCACAGCTGCACCTACAACTACAACAGGTGCCCCCACTAAAACCACAGCTTCTCCCACGACTACCACAGCTGCTCCCACATCAACCACAGCTGCCCCTACAACTACCACAGAGGATCAAACAACAACCACAGCTGCAGCTACAACTACAACACAGGCTCCAACAACAACCACAGCTGCTCCCAATACAACCACAGCTAACCCAACAACTACAACAGAGGCTTCAACAACAACAGCTGCTCCTACTATGACCACAGCTGCACCTACAACTACCACAGCTGCTCCCATTACAACCACAGCCGCCCAAACAACTACCACAGACGCTCTACCTACAACAACAGCTGCACCTACAACTACAACAGGTTCTCCCACTACAACCAAAGCTGCACCTACAACTACAACAGGTGCTCCCACTACAACCAAAGCTGCACCTACAATTACAACAGAGATTCCAACAACAACGGCTGCTCCCACTTCGACCACAGCTGCACCTACAACTACAACAGAGGCTCGTAAAACAACGTCTGCTCCGACTACAACCACAGCTGCACTTACAACTACAACAGAGGCTCCAACAACAACAACGGCTGCTCCCACTAAGACCACAGCTACACCTACAACTGCAGCAGAGGCTCCGACAAGAACCACAACTGCACCTACAACTACAACAGGTAACCCCACTACAACCACAGCTGCACCTACAACCACAACAGTTGCTCCCACAACAACCACAGCTGCCCCTACAACTACCACAGAGGATCAAACAACAACCACAGCTGCAACTACAACTACAATAGAGGCTCCAACAACAACCACAGCTAACTCAACAACAACCAGAGCTGCAGCTACAACTACAACAGAGGCTCCAACAACAACCACAGTTTCTCCCACCACTACCAACGCTTCTCTCACTACAACCAAAGGTGCACCCACAATTACACCAGAGGATCCAACAACAACCACAGCTGCTCACACTACAACAACAGCTGTACCTACAACTACAACAGAGAATCCAACAACAACCACAGCTGCTCCCACTACAACAACAGCTGCACCTACAACTACAACAGAGGCTCCAACAACAACAACGTATGCTCCCATTATGACCACAGCTGCACCTACAACTACAACAGAGGCTCCAATAACAACGGCTGCTCCCACTGCGACCACAGCTACACCTACAACTACCACAGAGGCTCCAACAACAATCACAGCTGCACCTACAACTACAACAGGTGCCCCCACTAAAACCACAGCTTCTCCCACGACTACTACAGCTGCTCCCACATCAATCACAGCTGCCCCTACAACTACCACAGAGGATCAAACAACAACCACAGCTGCAGCTACAACTACAACACAGGCTCCAACAATAACCAGAGCTGCTCCCAATACAACCACAGCTAACCCAACAACTACAACAGAGGCTTCAACAACAACAGCTGCTCCTACTATGACCACAGCTGCACCTACAACTACCACAACTGCTCCCATTACAACAACAGCCGCCCAAACAACTACCACAGACGCTCTACCTACAACAACAGCTGCACCTACAACTACAACAGGTTCTACCGCTACAACCAAAGCTGCACCTACAACTACAACAGGTGCTCCCACTACAACCAAAGCTGCACCTACAATTACAACAGAGATTCCAACAACAGCAACAACGGCTGCTCCCACTTCGACCACAGCTACACCTACAACTACAACAGAGGCTCGTAAAACAACGGCTGCTCCCACTGCGACCACAGCTACACCTACAACTGCAGCAGAGGCTCCGACAAGAACCACAACTGCACCTACAACTACAACAGGTGCCCCCACTACAACCACAGCTGCACCTACAACTACAACAGCTGCTCCCACAACAACCACAGCAGCCCCTACAACTACCACAGAGGATCAAACAACAACCACAGCTGCAACTACAACTACAACAGAAGCTCCAACAACAACCACAGTTTCTCCCACTACTACCAACGCTTCTCTCACTACAACCAAAGGTGCACCGACAATTACACCAGAGGATCCAATAACAACCACAGCTGCTCCCACTACAACAACAGCTGCACCTACAACTATCACAGAGGCTCCAAAAACAACCACAGTGGCACCTACAGCTACAAAAGCTTCTCCCACAACAACCACAGCTGCCCCTACAACTACCAGAGAGGATCAAACAACAACCACAGCTTCACCTACAACTACAACAGAGGCTCCAAATATAACCACAGCTGCACCTACTATTACAACAGAGGCTCCAACAACAACGGCTCCTCCCACTACGACCACAGCTGCTCCAACTACAAGCACAGCTTCTCCCACTACGACCACAGCTGCTCCAACTACAACCACAGCTACCCCTACAACTACTACAGAGAATCCAACAGCAACAAGAGCTTCTCCCACAACGACCACATCTGGTCCAACCACAACCACAGCTTCTCCCACTGCAACCACATTTGCACCTACAAATTCCCCAACAACTACCTCAGAGGCTCCAACAACAACAGCCGCTCCTACTACAACATCAACTGCACCTTTAATAGCAACAGAGTTTCCAACAACAACCACAGCTTCTCCCACTAAGACCACAGCTGCCCCTACAACTACCACAGACACTCCAACAACATCTGCAACTTCTCCCACTACAACCACAGCTGCCCCTAAAAATACCACAGACACTCCAACAACATCCACAGTTTCTCCCACTACTACCACAGCCACCCCAACAACTACCACAGAGGCTCCAACAACAGCCACAGCTACTCCCAGTACAACCACAGCCGCCCCAACAACGACAACAGTCGCCCCTACTACAATCACAGCTGCACCTACAACTACAACAGGTGCCCCCACTAAAACCACAGCTTCTCCCACGACTACCACAGCTGCTCCCACATCAATCACAGCTGCCCCTACAACTACCACAGAGGATCAAACAACAACCACAGCTGCAGCTACAACTACAACACAGGCTCCAACAACAACCAGAGCTGCTCCCAATACAACCACAGCTAACCCAACAACTACAACAGAGGCTTCAACAACAACAGCTGCTCCTACTATGACCACAGCTGCACCTACAACTACCACAACTGCTCCCATTACAACAACAGCCGCCCAAACAACTACCACAGACGCTCTACCTACAACAACAGCTGCACCTACAACTACAACAGGTTCTACCGCTACAACCAAAGCTGCACCTACAACTACAACAGGTGCTCCCACTACAACCAAAGCTGCACCTACAATTACAACAGAGATTCCAACAACAGCAACAACGGCTGCTCCCACTTCGACCACAGCTTCACCTACAACTACAACAGAGGCTCGTAAAACAACGGCTGCTCCCACTGCGACCACAGCTACACCTACAACTGCAGCAGAGGCTCCGACAAGAACCACAACTGCACCTACAACTACAACAGGTGCCCCCACTACAACCACAGCTGCACCTACAACTACAACAGCTGCTCCCACAACAACCACAGCAGCCCCTACAACTACCACAGAGGATCAAACAACAACCACAGCTGCAACTACAACTACAACAGAAGCTCCAACAACAACCACAGTTTCTCCCACTACTACCAACGCTTCTCTCACTACAACTAAAGGTGCACCGACAATTACACCAGAGGATCCAATAACAACCACAGCTGCTCCCACTACAACAACAGCTGCACCTACAACTATCACAGAGGCTCCAAAAACAACCACAGTGGCACCTACAGCTACAAAAGCTTCTCCCACAACAACCACAGCTGCCCCTACAACTACCAGAGAGGATCAAACAACAACCACAGCTTCACCTACAACTACAACAGAGGCTCCAAATATAACCACAGCTGCACCTACTATTACAACAGAGGCTCCAACAACAACGGCTCCTCCCACTACGACCACAGCTGCTCCAACTACAAGCACAGCTTCTCCCACTACGACCACAGCTGCTCCAACTACAACCACAGCTACCCCTACAACTACTACAGAGAATCCAACAGCAACAAGAGCTTCTCCCACAACGACCACATCTGGTCCAACCACAACCACAGCTTCTCCCACTGCAACCACATTTGCACCTACAAATTCCCCAACAACTACCTCAGAGGCTCCAACAACAACAGCCGCTCCTACTACAACATCAACTGCACCTTTAATAGCAACAGAGTTTCCAACAACAACCACAGCTTCTCCCACTAAGACCACAGCTGCCCCTACAACTACCACAGACACTCCAACAACATCTGCAACTTCTCCCACTACAACCACAGCTACACCTACAACTACCAGAGAGGCTCCAACAACAATCACAGCTGCACCTACAACTACAACAGGTGCCCCCACTAAAACCACAGCTTCTCCCACGACTACCACAGCTGCTCCCACATCAACCACAGCTGCCCCTACAACTACCACAGAGGATCAAACAACAACCACAGCTGCAGCTACAACTACAACACAGGCTCCAACAACAACCACAGCTGCTCCCAATACAACCACAGCTAACCCAACAACTACAACAGAGGCTTCAACAACAACAGCTGCTCCTACTATGACCACAGCTGCACCTACAACTACCACAGCTGCTCCCATTACAACCACAGCCGCCCAAACAACTACCACAGACGCTCTACCTACAACAACAGCTGCACCTACAACTACAACAGGTTCTCCCACTACAACCAAAGCTGCACCTACAACTACAACAGGTGCTCCCACTACAACCAAAGCTGCACCTACAATTACAACAGAGATTCCAACAACAACAACAACGGCTGCTCCCACTTCGACCACAGCTGCACCTACAACTACAACAGAGGCTCGTAAAACAACGTCTGCTCCGACTACAACCACAGCTGCACTTACAACTACAACAGAGGCTCCAACAACAACAACGGCTGCTCCCACTAAGACCACAGCTACACCTACAACTGCAGCAGAGGCTCCGACAAGAACCACAACTGCACCTACAACTACAACAGGTAACCCCACTACAACCACAGCTGCACCTACAACCACAACAGTTGCTCCCACAACAACCACAGCTGCCCCTACAACTACCACAGAGGATCAAACAACAACCACAGCTGCAACTACAACTACAATAGAGGCTCCAACAACAACCACAGCTAACTCAACAACAACCAGAGCTGCAGCTACAACTACAACAGAGGCTCCAACAACAACCACAGTTTCTCCCACCACTACCAACGCTTCTCTCACTACAACCAAAGGTGCACCCACAATTACACCAGAGGATCCAACAACAACCACAGCTGCTCACACTACAACAACAGCTGTACCTACAACTACAACAGAGAATCCAACAACAACCACAGCTGCTCCCACTACAACAACAGCTGCACCTACAACTACAACAGAGGCTCCAACAACAACAACGTATGCTCCCATTATGACCACAGCTGCACCTACAACTACAACAGAGGCTCCAATAACAACGGCTGCTCCCACTGCGACCACAGCTACACCTACAACTACCACAGAGGCTCCAACAACAATCACAGCTGCACCTACAACTACAACAGGTGCCCCCACTAAAACCACAGCTTCTCCCACGACTACTACAGCTGCTCCCACATCAATCACAGCTGCCCCTACAACTACCACAGAGGATCAAACAACAACCACAGCTGCAGCTACAACTACAACACAGGCTCCAACAATAACCAGAGCTGCTCCCAATACAACCACAGCTAACCCAACAACTACAACAGAGGCTTCAACAACAACAGCTGCTCCTACTATGACCACAGCTGCACCTACAACTACCACAACTGCTCCCATTACAACAACAGCCGCCCAAACAACTACCACAGACGCTCTACCTACAACAACAGCTGCACCTACAACTACAACAGGTTCTACCGCTACAACCAAAGCTGCACCTACAACTACAACAGGTGCTCCCACTACAACCAAAGCTGCACCTACAATTACAACAGAGATTCCAACAACAGCAACAACGGCTGCTCCCACTTCGACCACAGCTGCACCTACAACTACAACAGAGGCTCGTAAAACAACGGCTGCTCCCACTGCGACCACAGCTACACCTACAACTGCAGCAGAGGCTCCGACAAGAACCACAACTGCACCTACAACTACAACAGGTGCCCCCACTACAACCACAGCTGCACCTACAACTACAACAGCTGCTCCCACAACAACCACAGCAGCCCCTACAACTACCACAGAGGATCAAACAACAACCACAGCTGCAACTACAACTACAACAGAAGCTCCAACAACAACCACAGTTTCTCCCACTACTACCAACGCTTCTCTCACTACAACCAAAGGTGCACCGACAATTACACCAGAGGATCCAATAACAACCACAGCTGCTCCCACTACAACAACAGCTGCACCTACAACTATCACAGAGGCTCCAAAAACAACCACAGTGGCACCTACAGCTACAAAAGCTTCTCCCACAACAACCACAGCTGCCCCTACAACTACCAGAGAGGATCAAACAACAACCACAGCTTCACCTACAACTACAACAGAGGCTCCAAATATAACCACAGCTGCACCTACTGTTACAACAGAGGCTCCAACAACAACGGCTCCTCCCACTACGACCACAGCTGCTCCAACTACAAGCACAGCTTCTCCCACTACGACCACAGCTGCTCCAACTACAACCACAGCTACCCCTACAACTACTACAGAGAATCCAACAGCAACAAGAGCTTCTCCCACAACGACCACATCTGGTCCAACCACAACCACAGCTTCTCCCACTGCAACCACATTTGCACCTACAAATTCCCCAACAACTACCTCAGAGGCTCCAACAACAACAGCCGCTCCTACTACAACATCAACTGCACCTTTAATAGCAACAGAGTTTCCAACAACAACCACAGCTTCTCCCACTAAGACCACAGCTGCCCCTACAACTACCACAGACACTCCAACAACATCTGCAACTTCTCCCACTACAACCACAGCTGCCCCTAAAAATACCACAGACACTCCAACAACATCCACAGTTTCTCCCACTACTACCACAGCCACCCCAACAACTACCACAGAGGCTCCAACAACAGCCACAGCTACTCTCAGTACAACCACAGCCGCCCCAACAACGACAACAGTCGCCCCTACTACAATCACAGCTGCACCTACAACTACAACAGGTGCCCCCACTAAAACCACAGCTTCTCCCACGACTACCACAGCTGCTCCCACATCAATCACAGCTGCCCCTACAACTACCACAGAGGATCAAACAACAACCACAGCTGCAGCTACAACTACAACACAGGCTCCAACAACAACCAGAGCTGCTCCCAATACAACCACAGCTAACCCAACAACTACACTAGAGGCTTCAACAACAACAGCTGCTCCTACTATGACCACAGCTGCACCTACAACTACCACAACTGCTCCCATTACAACAACAGCCGCCCAAACAACTACCACAGACGCTCTACCTACAACAACAGCTGCACCTACAACTACAACAGGTTCTACCGCTACAACCAAAGCTGCACCTACAACTACAACAGGTGCTCCCACTACAACCAAAGCTGCACCTACAATTACAACAGAGATTCCAACAACAGCAACAACGGCTGCTCCCACTTCGACCACAGCTTCACCTACAACTACAACAGAGGCTCGTAAAACAACGGCTGCTCCCACTGCGACCACAGCTACACCTACAACTGCAGCAGAGGCTCCGACAAGAACCACAACTGCACCTACAACTACAACAGGTGCCCCCACTACAACCACAGCTGCACCTACAACTACAACAGCTGCTCCCACAACAACCACAGCAGCCCCTACAACTACCACAGAGGATCAAACAACAACCACAGCTGCAACTACAACTACAACAGAAGCTCCAACAACAACCACAGTTTCTCCCACTACTACCAACGCTTCTCTCACTACAACCAAAGGTGCACCGACAATTACACCAGAGGATCCAATAACAACCACAGCTGCTCCCACTACAACAACAGCTGCACCTACAACTATCACAGAGGCTCCAAAAACAACCACAGTGGCACCTACAGCTACAAAAGCTTCTCCCACAACAACCACAGCTGCCCCTACAACTACCAGAGAGGATCAAACAACAACCACAGCTTCACCTACAACTACAACAGAGGCTCCAAATATAACCACAGCTGCACCTACTATTACAACAGAGGCTCCAACAACAACGGCTCCTCCCACTACGACCACAGCTGCTCCAACTACAAGCACAGCTTCTCCCACTACGACCACAGCTGCTCCAACTACAACCACAGCTACCCCTACAACTACTACAGAGAATCCAACAGCAACAAGAGCTTCTCCCACAACGACCACATCTGGTCCAACCACAACCACAGCTTCTCCCACTGCAACCACATTTGCACCTACAAATTCCCCAACAACTACCTCAGAGGCTCCAACAACAACAGCCGCTCCTACTACAACATCAACTGCACCTTTAATAGCAACAGAGTTTCCAACAACAACCACAGCTTCTCCCACTAAGACCACAGCTGCCCCTACAACTACCACAGACACTCCAACAACATCTGCAACTTCTCCCACTACAACCACAGCTGCCCCTAAAAATACCACAGACACTCCAACAACATCCACAGTTTCTCCCACTACTACCACAGCCACCCCAACAACTACCACAGAGGCTCCAACAACAGCCACAGCTACTCCCAGTACAACCACAGCCGCCCCAACAACGACAACAGTCGCCCCTACTACAACCACAGCTGCACCTACAACTACAAGAGCTGCTCCGATTATAACCACAGTTGCCCCTACAACAACCACAGCTGCTCCTACTACAACCACAGCTGCTCCTACTACAACCACAGCTGCCCCTACAAGTACCACAGTTGCCCCTACAACTACCACAGCATCTTTTACAAGTATCGCAACAGCCCCAACTTCTCTACCACATTCAACTACATCCACAACCAAAATAGCTATCCCTGCGACACAAACTTCTAGCACTACCAGATTTACCACCACTAGCACAGGTGCATCAACAGAACCCCCTCAACAAAATGAGGGTTACCTCTTTCTGAGGATGCGCTTGGTGCGGGTTTTCGTAATTGAATATAACAACCCAAAGTCACCGCAATATCAAGAACTGGCTGCCAATGTCACAGCTGAGGTAATTCTCATCTAAAATCCGTCATTTCAATTCAATAGGAAAGTCATTTGACATTGATTTTTTCAATAATTTTTATCATATTTTCCAGCTGAATTGGGGATACAGGAAGCGGTACCCTTTCACTTTCCTGAGATGCATAATTCTTGGATTTTGGTAAGTGATCCGTGACAAGAGATTTAAGTTTATAGGGGGGTCAGATGGCTGAGCGGTTAGGGAGTGGGGCTATTTATCAGAAGGTTGCCAGTTTGATTCCCGACCGTGACAAATGACGTTGTGTCCTTGGGCAAGGCACTTCACCTTACTTGCCTCAGGGAGAATGTCCCTGTACTTACTGTAAGTCGCATTGGATAAGAGCGTTTGCTAAATAACTAAATGTAACTGTAATTTAAATGTTTAAGTTGGCTCTTTCAATGTATTCATGCTCTATTGCTTGAGTATAAACAATCCATTTATGAATCTCTACTTTTCAGGCCTGGGTCAGTGGGTGTCACAGCCAACTTAATATTCCAGAATGAGAGTGTAGTTCCAAACATCACCAGTGCAGAAGACTCATTAAAAACGGCTTTAAATGAATCCCTGGTTTTCCTGAATGTTATCACTGGCAGTATTGTTGCAGGTTTGTAATGATTATAATCTAAATAATTCCATTATGTTCTTATGTAAAAAAAAAAAAGTAGAAATGTTTAAATGTTTGATTGAACTCAGTTTAATGTTTTGCAAGAAACAATGTTTTTCTTCTTTCCCCACAATAGCTGAACCAAATGCCTCCAGTACTGTAACTCCTACAACTGTGGAGGCAAGTAATTCCACAGTAGCAGCTACAACCACAAGTACAACAACTGCAAGTACCAGTACAACAACACAAACAACACAAACTGCAACAGCACATACCACCAGCGGTGCAATGGCAAGGAGCAAACCTGTAGATATGGTCACTTTTCTACTACCATTCACTTTAGTCAACTTTCTGTACATTTTGATGTAAATATTTTCTGCCTTTTTTTTTTTTCCTTTTATATGAAATTGTAGTACTGTCAGATTAAAAACAAATAGCACAATTACTTGTTTAAATAATGTATTATGTAATCAAAAAGATGACTAAACAATCCTAGATACACAAATTAAAAAGCTTGAATTTCTGTAATGCAAATACTCTTATATTTAACCTTTATAGTTTCTTGTGATGTATGAAACCTTTTTGAAAAGTTTGAGTTGTCATCAAATCTAATTAATGATTTTTGTATTGACTAATTCTCAGAATAAAGTTTTTTCATAATAATATTTCTTTCATATTTAGTCATTAAGCAGACGCTCTTATCCAGACAACTTATAGTAAGTACAGGGACATTCTCCCCGAGGCAAGTATGGTGAAGTGCCTTTCCCAAGGACACAAGTTCATTTGGCACAGCTGGGAATTGAACCAACAACCTTCTGATTAATAGCTCGACTCCTAACCGCTCAGCCAACTGACCCCCATACAGCATTAAACCTGGCAAAATGTGACTTTAATTTACTTTAAAGGGGTGATTGATTGCAAAACCGATTTTACCTTGTCGAATAACGACAGTTCAGTGGGTAAAATTAACCTCAAAGTCCATTGATACGTCTTTCCTATGCCAAACTCAAAATGAAAAAATGTGGCTGTAAAACACTAGCTTTTCAACAAAGCCACCGGACTGACGTCAGTCCGAGGACCACCGTTTTTGTCTCTGGTCTGTATCTTCAGTGGCGGAACCAGACTTTTATATTTGGGGTGGCCAAGGGGTGGCCAAGGCTACTTCAGGGGGTAAACAGACCAGACTGAAAATGTGTGTGTAACCTTAGCCTGGCATCTAAGCAGTGTAAATTATTCATATGATTGCTGACGAGAAATATAAATTAAAATTCACTAAGCCAGAGTTCTTCAGTATGGCCTAGTATGGTCCACTAGGGTTACTTTAGTCAAATTATACATTTACTATGAATAGACTGTGTCTTTACATCTGAATTTGCAACTCATTTCTTTCTTACACACACTGCAGTGTAGGCTACTCACAAACTGGAGAGCTTTGGTCACTCTGTTTTCATGAATACACTGTATAATCTGGGTCTAACCAAGTTAGATCCTTCTTTTACATTAAAACATAATGTTTTGTGTATACTCACACAAACAATGCCACAGCCATCAAAACAAGAACACTCATGAATCAACAACCAACATTTTAATGTGAGGCTTAATCTGGAAAAAAACTTTTGTGTAGGCTTACATGTGTGGCCTACAAACACAGGCTAAACTTGGCATGTGACTGACTGACTTGTATGCTGCTCTGAGGTCTTGGGGTGGTGCAAGGACTGGGATCTATTTCCACCTGATACTGTTTGCTCAGCTTTTTGAAGAAGTCTGCTATCTCATGTAGGCTATAACATGTAGGCTTACACATAGGCTCTGCTATCTCATGTAGGCTATAACATGTAGGCTTACACATCCAATTACCCACATTTCCCCTCCCTGACCTTCCCTGCTTGGCTCTGTCTTGTCTTGTCTGTCTCAAGATACTCTCTCACCATCACTCTCCGAAACTAGAAGCATGGAATTAATTAGCTGGTCTCTTAATGCAATTGACACCATCTTTTTGAAGAGAAGCTCGAGTTCGGGGGAACCCAACTGTCCTCACGGGACGTTTGCAGCTGGCTACACGATGGATGAGTGGGCGAATTGGCGTGTCGTGTGTCTAGCGGCGCTTTCCGTGGAGGATGTTGAAGACATCTTCATATTCGGAACCGTGATTACAGGCTTTCTAAACGGCTGTGGCCATCATAAGCCCCGTTAGGCTGCCCGACCTGGTTGATTCGGTGGGCAGAGCTGTTGGAGCTCAGACTATGAATTTACAACGCAGTATGGATTACAACAGGGATGAGTTTGCGGCTCTGCAAAGGAAGACGGAGGAGTTGGAGACCTTCCTGAAGGGTGGACGTGAAAATTGAGTCGCGGCTACTCGTCAAAACAACTACCCCAATCTTATCTACTTTCCGCCCCGTAACCAGCACAGGCCATGGCCAAGGCCGTTGCTGGAAAACAACTCCCCTGGAGAGCGCTGAAGCGAGACTATCTTGCTCTTCCCTGCTCTGCCCGGGTCATGACCAAGGATCTCTCCTTGCCAACACAATCTGCATAGGGAGAAATGGACTGATTGTGACCTATAGGTCGAGGGCGCCAACCCAGATCACTCACATATTAACTTTCACCTACTACAGATATCACCCCCCCACCTCCATCCAACGCCTGCGACTGCTTGTTTCCCCAGGGTGGCAGGCGGGTCTGTGTCCAGCGCCTACCATGGCTGCAGGTCCAGATGCTGCTTGTCTACCCCCCCCCCCCCCCTCCTGCAAGTCATGTTTGTAAATGTTGTTGGGCTTATGTGCTGAGGTTTTTGCCTGTTCCCACACTGTACTCCTCTAGGAGCATTGTATGGGGGTTGCCTTTTTCTCTCCTCTCTCCTCATGTTATGCTGTAACTTTTCTAGTTGGCGCCGAAAATGGCTGCTTAGGTAGGCTTTCCTGCCAAAGTAAATTCCTTGTCTGTGCAAACTTTCATGGCGAATAAACACCAATTCTGATTCTGATTCTGATTTGAGTCCAATCTCAATCTCAAACATATTCCCATTATTATCTTCAATCAACTACTAAATCATGGCTAGCCCTACTCTGAAATACGTATTTAGAACAGGCATTATACAATAGCAAACAGGGTAACTAACTATCTGACTGCAGCGTTAATCTTTTGTAACATTAGTAAATTGATAAGGCATCTCATCAAGGAATCTTAGCAGTTAAAGTACAAAAATAGTGTAGCGACCCACACCGAAAGACATGTGTTATGTTAGGCTGTTGGTTGGTTGTTTACCAGTAGTGTTCGCGGGGTCCGACATGCCAATCAACTTGCTGTCTGCTAATCACGGGAATGCCCAGAATGTTTGGATGCCGGGCATCCTGGTGGTTGGAGAAGGGGTATGGTGGGGGGTTGGGCAGTGGGGTTGGGCAGGGGGGTTGGAACATCGAAGTTAAGACCAGGTTTAGCATCTGTTCTTTCTGTTACGTCTGGGTTTCACAACAGTGGCGTGTTCAGGGAGTGGCCTAGGGTGGCACGGGCCACCCCTGAAATCTGATTGGCCACCCCAATATCTTAAAATATGATTTGCTATATGCCCAGTCAGAGGCGGGCCACCCCTTGTGCCACCCCTATCAAAAATGTCTGGACACCCCCTGTTTCACAAGCGACGGTCACTATTGTTTTGTGGGCTACCTTTCTTTTATTTAGCGTGGGCTAGGGCCAAACAGCGGTTTGGCTTACTGTGCCTGTGTACCGTGTGGTTAATAAACGTCAATTTGGGAACTTCATCTTATGCCTGGACGATTGTTCCTTTCTGAGCTAGTCAAGTCATTACAATAGATTTCAAATGGTTAAATGATCCTGTTGTTTAGTGTGCTATATAAATGAAAATAACGAAATTGAATCTACACCACAGTAGGAACTGCGCTGCTAGGCCTATAAGTGCTAAACAAAAAGACATTTCTCTTTTCTGAATCTGTTATGGATATGAGCATATTTGCTAATAATATCAGTTATGTAATGTATTTTATAATTAAGCAAGTTTTTCTACTTTCTCTTTATTCGTAGTTTCACTCCATTTCATTGTTGTAAAGAAGCAAGAAGGCTCATTTTCCTTTCCTGGCTCTTGTTAACGTTAGGAAGCACAACACATAAACAGAGCAGTACCAGTATAGATATAATTCCTTCACAGAAACCACATCAGATATAATGTAGTCTACTTTGTGTTTAAAGAAGAATCCTTTTTCTTATCACAAACAAATGACAATCATAAAATCTCTCACTTTCTGTATGGCTAAAAAACCACAATATGGGACATCGGAAATGTATATGTTTATTATTGAAAAACATAGGAACACGATTGATCAGATGTTAATTTCCAGTGTCAATAAAATGTACACATCCCATCTAACCATCTGTGTTAACCCACAGATTCATTGTTAGATTTTAAAACCCCCATACACACAATCAATATATAGTGTGTTTAACCATATTTCAACGTCCCACTCAAATCAACATTTACTGATCACTTTCTCTGGGGACTTTGGGGTCTTGGGTTTTGCCTTCTGCAGCATGGCTAACGTATCCCTTTTCTCAATCTTCCTCAGTTGTTTCTTTTTCATTCTCTTGATTTTTGATGTGTTTCGGATCTGCGAAAGAATATGTGATGTAGAAAAAAATGAAAAGTACAGCCAGGTGTAGTCTACAGTTATCTGTTTACTAACCCAGTTAGCCTGGGAATGAAAGGTGCAGAATGGAGGTTCAGTTAGAATAGTTTATTACTTGATTTTAGGTGACATGAAAACAGACTAATGATGTATGCGAAAAGAACTAAAAGTGCAACAGTATATGAGAAAATTAGGTAAGTGTTCAGCTGGGATGGTTCACTTACCACTTGAACAACCTCTGCCTTCCTCTCATTCTCTGCACGTCGTTTTAAGTTCTCTTCCCTCCTTTTCCTCTTATCCTTCATAAGGAAAAAAACAATACAAGATGTTGGCACACAAAAAAACACAATTGACAAAACAATTGTTGAAATATATTTCAGTCAAGACACTCGCGTACGATCTGAGCATTTATTCATAATCATGGAATAACCATAGACATGATGTTGATGAGCGAGAGGACGTGCCTGAACTAGTCTTTACTTGTTACTTGCCTCCTTTTCTCTGGCCTTGTCCTCTTTCAGTTGAAGAGAATATTTTTTCACCATCTCCTTTCCTCTTTTGGCCTCCATCTTCTTTTCCCACGAGGAACGCAGTGGCTTATCCCTCAGCAAAGCAGAGAACCTTGAATACAAATTCAAGATATTTAGACAAGGCGTATTGATCGTTTGACATTAAAATGACAAATAACATGTCTTTAGTCCTTCAGATCAATGACAAATAACGTGATGAGCTGGAGATTCAAAGCATTGAGAGAGATTTCAGGATATTACACAAGACGTGTAAAAAAAAACGAAAACAAAAAGGGCATGACCGGTTTTACAGTATTCACAAAATAATGCCATGACAACTTGGCAACACGTTTTCACTATGTTGTCTGTTTGATCCCATATTACCTTTGCTTGTTGCGATCCTTCCATACTCGTCCAGATTTAGGCTTGCCCAGCGGTATACTCGAGTTCTGTTTCTCACTTGACTCCATATGGTTTGTCCTTTTCGCAGTTTTAATTTGCGGCCGGGTAGCTAATTCCGTTAGTATTGTGCGGGCATCGTTTTCCTTCTCGTTGCATGTATCATTTGATACGCCATCGGATTTGACCATGGTCGCTGTGAACACAGTAGAGAGGTAAACACAAACGTTGCAGCTCTGGAAAAAACAGCCGGCGTGACGTATGCATACTCACGAGACTCAATCATTTGTTTTACGGCTAGAATGGTTGTATTCGGTTCCGTGTTATGATTTCCTGTCTTGTTTTCAGGTAACTTTTGAATAGCAGACTTTCTAGTTCTGCGACTGGGAGTCTTCACGAGGCTGGGTACTTCAGAATCTAGAAGGGCTGCAGGAGTTCGCACTCTGCGTCCGCTACGGGTCCGTGTTACCACAGGAGGCAGCTCGAGCTCTGGGTTTACTTCGGCCTCTTCTGCCTCGTTCGGGTTGTATTGGGTACTTTCTTCACTCATAAACATCTTTAAACGAAGTTATGAATATATGTAACGATCGTCATAAACTTATGAGACGTCAATGTTGTTAAAAACTGTTTTAAAGAACAACAGACCTAGCGAAGAACACACGTATACACACGTGTTGGTAGTTCCTCATTAAAAGACTCGCACTTGCCGCCTATTGATGGAAGTGTGTCACTACACGCCATGTCCAATATAGTTGACTTCCTCATTTACAGCTTTTACTTGGTCCTGTTAGCTTGCTTTTAATAGTGTCAGCCGCCTGACTTGAAGCAGCCAATGGCATTCACTGCTTCAATTCGGCGCCGCCGGCGCTGCTGAAGTCGAACGTACCTAATGTGGTCAGAATGTGGCAATCATAGATTGACATGTCTATGGTGGCAATGCCCATCATACTGGTCATGTGACTTCCGCACGCTTCCTGGTTCAGACATGACAGCGGTCTCGTCTTGTGATCTAGGTAGGCACAGTGCCTTTGAATGCCGAGCAGCAAGCTGTGTCCTCTGAGAGATGGCTGTCACCGGTGTGGGAGTTCTGTTTTTGAGTTTGCTTTGCTTTGCTTTGTGTACAGTAAGTACCCAGTTCACATCCTTAATATAAGTTTGCTTAGACTCTTACTCCCTGTCGGTCACATAATTATGTTGGTTAGCTGTATAGCGCAACAGCTCCAGGATGTACAGAAGGATGCACTAAGTAGACTTTAATAGTAGCCTATCTGGTGTAGGCTATTATGAATACTAAGAACAATAAATTGTTATTTTCTGTCTGGTACACATTTATTATACTTAGTAATTGGGCTGCTCTGATTGGTGATTTTATGATTGTTTACTGTAAAAGTCGCAATTAATGGTTCAAAAATCCACGATAATTTTGTCACTGTATATTTGTATTTCTTCTGTATGTCTCTCCACCAGCATAAATCACATAATACAATCTCAAACATTGGAAGGATAGATTGTTAACTGTAGAGGGACATCACCTGACAAGCTATCCCATTGTTGTAAAAGCCTGTCTGTCACATGGGATTGTGCAACAGAGTCAGCAGTTGTGATCATTCTAATTGCTGTATCTAGCAAAGACTAATCACTATGGTAACATAGTGATATTATACTGCCAATTACATGCTTATTAGCTTTCCTCATGTCCACTTATGAAAAGACAAGGATGTGATTATTAAATACATTTAGAAGGACAATTTTTCATTGTTCTCAGCATGGGGCGCCCCGTACCTTTAGCATGGACTACAAGAGCGACTGTTTCCGGAAAGATGGGGAAGAGTTCCGCTACATCTCAGGAAGCATCCATTACAACAGGATACCTAGAGTATACTGGAAAGACCGGCTGCTGAAGATGTACATGGCAGGACTGAACACCATCCAGACGTATGCACGCATATCTTGTCCACTTTGTTAGAGGACTAACAGTGTTGTAATAGTAGTAGTATTAAAAAACACCATTGAATCCGCAAAATACATACAAGCCCATCCATTTATGTGCTTTCCTTTCAGATATGTTCCATGGAACTACCACGAGCCGTCTCCAAACCGGTATGATTTTGGCGGAGACAGAGATCTGGATCACTTCCTGCAGCTAGCCCATGACTTGGGCCTCCTGGTCATACTCAGGCCAGGACCATACATATGTGGAGAGTGGGACATGGTGAGAATGTCTGTGGATGTATGGTGTGGTTGTCTGAGCTTTATGGTAGTAATTTTCCCATTGCAAAGCACCTTGTATTGTACACTACCTGTGAACCAATCTGTCTGTTTGAAAGGGTGGCTTACCTGCCTGGCTGCTCAACAAGAAAGACATCGTCCTGCGTTCTTCAGATCCAGGTGTTATATCAAGTGTATATGAGTACATAAACAAAGTAGTACAGCAATATAATGTATATGCCTGATACTATGTGTTACAAATGAACATTAAATGGTTTCACACTGCTCTGTGAGAAAGCCCGCTAATGGGAAGTTTTCTGGTTGGTTTGGACTAGACTCATCTTGGAACCCACACCTGGTTCTCCCATTTTGAAGTTCCCAAATATTTAACTATCAGTCATGGTTTGTAAAGGCTATGGTTCAAGACTGCAAACAAAGTACCATAAGTTGTAGCTATGCTTTTTTAATAACATTTGTTACACATTGTTTAATAATCCATATGTTTCAGACTACATTGCTGCTGTTGATAACTGGATGGGGAAGCTGCTGCCAATGATAAAACCTTTCCTCTATCAGAATGGGGGACCCATCATCACTGTTCAGGTAAGGGGGACTGGTATCCTAATGTAGAACCAGGGCAAAATAAAACCCATTACCAAATATCGAATGAAGAACGTTGTCATTTTCAGTCACTAACTTGTTAATCATGTGGTGATTAATACTCCTCTTCGCCTGTCTCCTGTCTTATACACATGCACACACTCAAACACTACTCTGCGTCAGGTGGAGAATGAGTACGGCAGCTACTTTGCCTGCGACTACAACTACCTTCGTCATCTGATTGCGCTGTTCCGTTCCCACCTGGGAGATGAAGTGGTGCTGTTCACCACAGATGGTGCTGGTCTGGGTTATCTCAAGTGTGGCTCCATACAGGGGCTGTATGCCACTGTGGACTTTGGACCAGGTACAGATTGAAGTTAGAGGCTGGATCAGTGTAGGCTGCTGATGTAAATGTGGTCAAGATGAGCTCCAATTGTTAATTGTGCTCATCATTGTAATGGATCACTCTTTATTTCAAAGAGGATATTTGAAAAAGAAATGGGCAGATTTTGAATACTTCACATGGGGTTTGATGTGAAAAGTTGATAAGCACTACCTATTTGTTGTGTTCACACTCTTACTATATTTGGATCCATTATTCAGACTGTATGTCACTTTAACATTGTGTCTATGACAAGGATGTGTGTGTGTGTTTCCATGACTAGGCGGGAACGTGTCTGCTGCATTTGAAGCACAAAGACATGCCGAACCACACGGCCCTCTGGTAAATCACCTACCTACAGTATATGTATGCATACAGTACATACAGACTACCATATCCCTTCTTTTTGAGATGTTTATTGTTGTGCTTGGTAGCACATATTTTTAGTTGACTGTCTGATATCTACTGATATAGGTGAACTCTGAATTCTACACTGGCTGGCTTGACCACTGGGGGCAGCCCCATGCGGTAGTGTCCACCTCCATCGTTGCAAAGTCCCTGAACGAGATCCTCGCCTTGGGTGCTAATGTGAACATGTGAGTCACCCACCAATGCTGTGGCACTAACCACTGTAACACCGTTAAAACTGTGGATCCGCCTCTGATTATCTGCTAGTAGTGAATAGCTATTAGTTATTGTAATTGTGAAAAGCATGGATGGAGGTCTATAGGTAGATGAGACTGAGACAGGCAGAAATGGCATGGAGGCGGGGGATAGACCTTAGTGAAGTCGGTAGGGGAAAATATGTATGTACATTGAACATGAATACAATAAACAGTGTATATGAATGTAAACCTATACATGGTTAGGCTGTTACTTGTCATTAATAACAAATGATATGGTTGTAAGCATCACATGTAACTTTGCAGGTACATGTTCATTGGAGGGACGAATTTTGAATACTGGAATGGTGAGTGGTCCTTCGGTTGCCAAACCATTCTTTTGATGGAGATGATGATCATGTTGAGGGCGGTTAATAAGAAGATCTACTGGTGTTTCTAGGTGCCAATACACCCTACGCCCCTCAGCCTACTAGCTACGATTACAACGCACCACTAACAGAGGCTGGAGATCTTACAGACAAGTACTTTGCCATCCGAGATGTGATAAAAATGGTATGTGGCTTAGATTTCCTTTTTTAAGTTCTGTGCCAGAACTTTACAGTCAGACAGTCCCAGTACAAATACAATAAGAAACTGAATATGAAAAAGCAGTTGATCATTCTTTATAGTTTCAAAGGCATACAAAACCTACACCAGTTTCTATTCTTCATCTAAATAGTACAACAAGATTCCAGAGGGTCCAGTTCCTCCGACAACTCCTAAATATGCATATGGACCAGTACAAATGAAGAAGGTGAGGGTCAGACAAAATGTTTAGAACCATATACTTAACAATGGCTATTGTTGATTGGGTATTGTTGATATGCACTTGGATCTTCCAAGATTTATTTTCTTGCTTGAGGTGAATTGGATTTGCCCTGCCCTTTACAGTACCAGACCGTGACTGATGCCCTAAGAATATTGTCTTTCTCTGGACCTGTCAAAAGCACCTACCCTCTTAACTTTATTGACATGAAGCAGGTACTCCCGAAAAACGTATTGACCGATCCCCACGTTTTGTGACTTATACAACAAAATACTTTTTGATATAATTCCAGAATCTGAAAATTTATATTTGATATGATGTATTTAACAATATACATAAACCTCTTAATTGCGATATTTCTTTCCTGTTTCCGTTAGGTCTTTGGGTTTGTTCTCTATCGGACTATACTACCTGTTGACTGCAGCTCTCCCACCCCTCTGTCTTCTCCCCTGAATGGAGTCCACGACAGAGCCTACGTGTCAATAAATGGGGTGAGTTCTTGGTGTCATGGGTGGTGTTTCTTAGTTATGTTTTTGTCCTAAAACATGCTGTCCTAAATGCTACTGTCAATTCAGAGTACAAACACAAGAGGGTGCTGTTTTTTTAAAAATAGATTGTTATTCTCTTTACTTCACACTAGCCTGGAACGGCCAGACCATTTTGCAAACGTGTATTAGTCTGGAACCTCTCAGTTAATTTGTTATATCCAAAGGGCTTTCTCAATGGGTGCAGACCAAAATGCCTCTGGATGCAATTTGATAGAATTGGATAGACACAAACAATCAGAGCAACAAATTATCATCTTGTGTTATAAAAATGCCTCAACAGCGCTCCTCTGTACAGCTATTGTATTAAACCCACCCCATATCAGATAAATGGTTGTGATTGGCCCAGCACCTTTCATGCCAGAGGGAAATATGCTTGAATGGGAAGGTCGCCAGACCCTTCTGCCAGAGCAAATAAACCATAAGCTTGCAGATTGGTCTGGTTCCCAGGCAAAATTTCAGTTTATGTAAATACATTTTGACCACTGAAATGTAATGTTGTGACTTTTAATCAGGTTGCCGTGGGTATCCTTGAACGGAACAAAGCCCAGACGATGAATATCACGGGGAAGGCTGGCAGCCAGGTGGACATTCTAGTGGAAAATATGGGAAGGGTCAACTATGGAAAAGAGATCAACGACTTTAAGGTTTTTTCCCACTTTTAGTTGAGCGGTAGCTTGAGCGGTACCAAAATCATTCCAATTACGTTTTTGTATTTTGCTATTGTTGGTAAAACTGTGGTTGGTGTCACTGGTCATATTTCTTTGTGAATTTGACTTATACCTCCCAGGGACTGGTATCCAACTTGACTCTGGCAGCAGATGTGCTTGAGGGCTGGATCACATACAGCCTCAGCATTGATGAGGCCATCAGCCAGGGACTCCTCTGGAAAACGGACTCTTTGGAGGGGGCTATCACTGCTGCCCCTCCCTCCCAGCTTTCCCCTCCAGCCTTCTATGTAGGCAGCTTTGCTATACCCGAGGGCATCCCAGACTTGCCCCAGGACACTTACATTTATTTCCCTGGCTGGAGGAAGGTAAGTGTCAATATGGTTCCTGGTTATGAAAAGAAAATTAATTATGCATTTTACATTGTTGTAATTAATTAGGTAATCACATATTTATGAATGGAATTAGCGTGAAACATATCCAACACATAATGATTTATCAAGTAAATGTATTCGTTTCTTTGTTTTTTTTGCCATCAGGGACAGGTTTGGATCAATGGTTTTAACTTAGGCCGGTACTGGCCCTCCAGAGGCCCTCAGGTGACCTTATATGTGCCTGCCAGTGTCCTCAGCACAGCCATGCCCAATAACGTGACGGTTCTTGAGCTTGAGGGCGCTCCTGAGCCCTGCACTGTGAAGTTCACCATCACCCCAGTGCTCAACGCGACGGTCAAGTCAGAAGACAATCACAAAGGGATACTGTTTTACAAGAAGGATTGGCTGTGATTCTTCTTGCCAATGCACATCAGGAAATGGACAGTTTGCACTAGAGCTTGCACTATTCATTATATCCCTGTCCTATATCGACCCAGCCTTATCCGTGTGGCTCATACAGACTTTATTGGTGTAGGTACTATGAGGACAGCTATACTTCAAACTACTGGATCAGGTTATGTGTTCTTTGCATAAATACCATATTAGCTGATGTGGCATTTAATGTTTATAATCTTATATTATTATTATATTATATTATTATTATATATAAACATATATTTAACTTTAATAAGGTTAAAGGCTGATTATACTACCTCGTTAATTGTGTTCTGTGATATTTTTCATTCTAATTTACACTTGCTTTTATTCAAATTACAGAACTTCAGTACTTTGAGTGGTGCAGACAGTCAGTTTAGCTTGTTAATTTGTGAGTACTGTAAAATGCAGCTATTTAACTGCAAATTTATAAAAGCATGGCAGTATAATGTCGCTCTGGATAAGAGCATCTGCTAAATGACTAAATGTAATTAATAATGTGCCAAATTCTGAACTGCTTTTTTGATGTTTTGTTTAGTGACTCCTCTCTGCCAGGGGTTCTTCAATATCTGCAATTTTTATGGAATTTATCATTGGGCTTTTTTGTAATCATAAAATGTAATTATTTTGCACTTTTCACAAATCCTTAGGAAACCATAGCAATGTATACAACATGGAAGTGTGATGCACAAGCATTTTCAAACTTTTAAAATACTTGAAATAAAAAGCATTTATATTTGCTTTGGGAGAATTTGCATCGTATTTTATTGTCTTGCTTTAGTCTAGCCCACAGCCATATGCCAAAACCTTTCAAAGAAGTGGATACTATGTCAGTCAGCACTGTATGAAAGTTTTTAAGGGCCAACATTTTCGGCTTCAGTGGCCAGGTTTATATCGCTACAGATGTACTTTTAGGAAGCGCCTAAAATATTTCTAAACTAAAAAACTACATTACCCAGACACGTTGACGTTTAGTCGCCCAACTACCCCCGGTACTGCTAGAGGTACACACTCGATCAGCCGGAAAGGGTCTCCGTGTGAGTACGAAATACAGCTATTACCACAGCTAAAACTAGTTATATCCATTCGTTGTGGTTTTTTTTATTGACCTTAACCATTAAGTCAGTGTCTGTGTGATAGTTAGAGCTACAATATAAATGACAACATTGTTAATAGTTGCAATAGCCTGCATTTAGCCCTTGTTATTGTTTGGGCTTTACTTAGCTAGTAGTACATCTAGCTAGCTTTCAAGCTCTAGTCTACATACTGACTTGCAACCCTACGATATAACGTTCATTACACTAACTGTACTTCCGTTTGTTCCATTTAGTTATAGTCTAACGTTATCCATTGTACCTCAACTGTACCTGGTCGTGATTCAGTGAGAGGAGAACCACTTTCAGTCTGTTATAGAACGAACACGGATTACTGTAGCAGGCACAATCCAACCGAAAAGGTCCTGTTGGAGCTTTGCTTGGTTGAGGCATGAAGATGAATACAACCAAAAACGACTCTTGGCAGTAGGGATTCTAGAACACAGCTGCAGAAAAAAGTAGACAATCAAGACTTCAACCAAAATATCACACATAAACCCGCCCATACCCATTTACTGTACAGCAAACTCTCGGTCTACCGTAAACCATGGTAGATAACCGCTATGCGACAGCCCTGGTCATTGGGTCAGTTCTGAGCCTTCTAGCTACAGTCTATTTATCTGTCGCCATCGGAACCCAGCACTGGTACCAGTATCACAGTCTGCCTATGAAAATCGAAGCTAGCAACATCTCAAAGCTTCGGGAAGAGTTCATCCATGGCGAGTTTGATGAGAGGGCCTACAGTGACACTCTTTTCCAGTTGAATGGGATTCTGGGACTGTGGTGGAGATGTATCTTGGTGCCTGGAAAGTCACACAGGTTCAAAGAGCCTGGTGAGGATGGGAGTATGTCCTGGCTCATGGACACACGCACACACACAAACACACACTCATAGGCTACACATCTCTGCTCATATATAGTATCACATTCAGCAAATATATGATTTATGATTTATTCCCTCAGATCCCACAATGGTTACCCAGTGTGTGAGCTTCACTCTGCCACAACAGTTTAATCCTAAGTATAAGGAACCAGGGAACCATAACAGTGGAGAAGACCTGTTGAGGACCTGTGAGAACCATTCCCTCACTTTTACCCTCACTCTCATACACTCACTGACTTAATCTGATGTTTGTTTAATCCAATGTGTTTGTTTTCTCTGCCTCTGTGGGAGCAGACCTGTGGAGATGTCAGTTCCTACTGCCCCTTGTGTCCCTGGCCCTGGTCTTCCTCAGCGGGCTGATCGGGGTGTGCGCCTGCCTGTGCCGCAGCCTCACCCCCACCCTGGGAGTGGGAGTACTCCACCTACTGGCAGGTGAGAGGAGTGTACAGTCTGCCACTGCTCTGCTAGCTCCCAATTTCTGTACATTTTGTATGAAATGGAATAGGATAACTGCTAAAGATTGGCTGTAGGGATGATATCTATTTTGTATCATGAGGTTGCTTCCCAGTATGGACACTAGGAAAGAACTTCCATGTGGATTCTCTATTGAAAGGGTCTCTGATTTGAGACCTTTCTTGACGCTTAAGCCTGCTTAAGTGTGAGTTTCATTGAACACATGGCTTTCCTATCCTTCCCCCTACAGGACTGTGTTCGCTAGGGACTGTGTGCTGTTTCCTGGCTGGGATGGACCTGCTCCACAGGGCCTCAGACCTGCCCAAGGGTGTGGATGGTTCACTAGGCTGGTCCCTCTACCTGGCCCTCATCTCCTCTCCACTACAGATGATGTCTGCTGCCTTGTTCCTGTGGGCTGCAAGGAGCCACCGACAAACCTACACCCGTATGACCGCCTACAGGGTGGCATAGTGGATCAAGAAATTCATTACCCACAAGGTCAATGCCTACAGGAAAACATCAAGGGGCAATGTCGAATGACCTACAATAACCACAACTAGCCAACATAGCCAAGTAGGTTGTCATGGCAATCCTAAATACAGACCTTATGGAGTGAAACTAAGAACCACCTCATCTAATACCCACCTGAATGAAAATAGGGTTGACCTACAGTTTAAAATCCCATATTCCACCTAAAAGTATAACCGTGCTGAATCCCACCTTTAGCTAGTACAATCTTTAAATTGGGCATAATCCTCAAAACAGTTTTATATTGAACGTTTCTCTCACCAAACCTAAACCCACACCCATTATGAATAATGGTTTATTTAGAATTGATGTTTTCTACTTAGTTAAATTTTTTCTGTCCACTTTGATTCAAGAAAAATAATTGTGAAAATAAATGCATACATTTCTTGCCTTCATCTGTTGCCATCACTTCTTAACTATTTACAGTAGCTTGCTGAATGTATGCATGATTAGGTTACTTCAGCCATTATGTGGATGTGATCCCAAATGTTTTTTGTTTATTTCTGTAAATGTTTGAACCTTCTAGAGACTATTTAACCTACATTTAACTATGATCTGATCAGATAATAATCGGTTTCATAAATGTTTGTGGTATATGCTGATCGAATGTCACTTCCCGGAATGTAACCACTCCCTCAAAATTATTGTCACTTGTGATTACGGATGTTTATTTGAATCATCCATGCTCACATTTAATACCACTCCAGCTATCTTACGTATTTTGATGTCCATGGTGTCATTTTTTTCAGACTGCAATAACCCCCATGTTACCTTGGGAAAAGGATACCTCACTCAACAATACAGTTTACTGTGGTGTGAATTGTGGATTTTATAAGTGTTTTATATATAGTTCAGCCTAAAGCACACAGTGTATTTGTGTGTGTATGAATACATTTTGAATAAATGAATTGAGGCTGCTTGACTCGATGATTCAGCAAGAACTAAACAGTTTTAAGGATTAAGTAGGGATGGGCGAACGATGCCTTTTGAAGCTTTGGTGGTTTCTTCCGGATTGTGCCGGCCCAAAGAGCCGAACTATCGGCGCTTTGAAAATGAACAGCGTCATCTAGCAGCCGTTTAAACTGGCTGAATGAGGCGTAGTGGTTGTCTCCGACTGTAGACTACCCTACGTTATTCAATATTTAATTAAGGCTACATGTGTTCATTTTGATCTGATATTAGTGCTCACACATTAAAATGTTGTGATACATCCGTAGGCCTTTAGAATTATGTCATTTTCTCACAGTAAAAGTTAAAGAATATCGTACGAGATTCACTGGACTGAGGCGCGAACTTGGGATCCCAGATTCGCATTAACAATATGTAGACGTACAACGCTTTAACCAACTACACCACCGAAGAGATCATTATTTGTTAAAGCGGTTGGACGGACTTTATACGATATGGTCTTTATATCAATTAAACTAGATAACACAGATTTTTTCTTAACATTTGTTATATGTAGGTCTATTGTGAACTGGGGGAACTTTATTTTTACGAATTATTATTACTGTTGACAATGTTGACGAATCATCAACATTTGTTTTCTGGGCACTGTATATACCTACCTAGTCCTATCATGTTACGTTTCATTTCAATAAAATAACACAACACAAATGCACGGATTTATAATTATTACTATACGGATTTGGCTAAATAATAATGACTGATGGAAGAAACTCTAGCGATGCCTGGTGCTGCTTCTCTGACAATGTGAGATTTGTCTTTAACAAGAAACGGTGGCTTCGTTCCTTCCATGGCTCTGGTTCAGAAGAGCGGCAAAACTTCGAACCAGTTTGTGACGTTTGAAGCATTGAACGTCATCTGTCACGTGGTTTCGTAATTTGATACAAGCTCCAAAACACTTTTTCGAAACTGTGCGTATTGGTTTTGCGACACAAGCATCGATGCGTCAGTGCCATACGTCCCATCCCTAGGATTAAGTCTGAACAACTGAACAACATAAAAAAAAAGGAACTGACAAGTACAGTTAATGTGTCTGCAAGTGTCTATTTAACTTCACATTTGTTTACAGAGTAGAAATATCTGAGATAAAAAATAACCATTACATTGAGACTGAAATTACATAAGACAAGGAAAGATTCCTCAATCTTTATTCACTTGCAAGCATGGAATAGTTATCATTTTCTTCCGTGCTAGGCGAAAGGCAATATTCTTCTCGTAGTATGCTCTTTCGTTCACAAAGAATGGATAGAGTGGCTCTTCCCCTTCATAATGCACCGTTTCCCCCAAAAACGACAGAAAAATCGGGTCCCCCTTCTGGAGAAGACAGAAGTCTCTGTCCTAGAAAGAGCAATTGTATGATAAAACTGAATACAATAAAAAAAGATACCTTTACTTTTGGTAAACATAAGTGACCCTTATTAATACAACACATTTGGGGCAAATTTAGATGATGAATTTTCATGTACAGTACCTGTAGTTGGGGGTGGATACCTGCCATGATTTGATTTGTCTCAGGGTGTCTTGGGTAGTCAACCACACTCATGAAAGTGAACACCTCCAATTTACCCCCTTCAAAGACACTTCCTGGATGAGATAAGATGGGAAGATTTATAAAATATAGTGTTTCTTACAGACAATTACAGTGTGTTATCTAGGAGTTGTAGCTCAAGTACCTGAGTTGAAATCTTTGACCCAGTCTAGTGTCTGATCAACTGCCTCTTTCATCGCATTGTAGATATCAGCTCTGACCACCCCATGTGGCTGTGGACCAACCTCAATTGCTGCAGTTAGATAAATTAGAAATGTTTTGTGGAATAAATTGAATTTCCTGTGAACTTATTTTCACTAATCAATAGAACTAGTCATTGTATACTAGTCGGTATGTTCTCATGTGCACTTGCTATTGATAAGTGTTGATTGTGTCTATTTGTCAGGCTGAATAGATGTCCAGGGTCAGGAAAAAGTACTGGGTAAACGTCCCTTGTGATGACTAGGCTTACAGGGAGAGTTCCAACTATGATCTCTGCCCTGAGAGTGGTCATGGACTGGGAGTTTTGAATCTCTTTCTTTGTGACTTCTTTGTAACACCATTACTGCCTCTGTGTTTACTTTCTTGTGCCCTATAAAAGATGGTCCTCCGGCCGTCAGAGCTGAGAGAAACATATTTTAGACCTAAGCCTGGTGTTGTGTGGTCATTTATTGTCAGAGGTCTGGTTTTCTCTCCCCATCAGAAGATTGATAATACTTCCAGATCTCAACCGAATTTAGTCACTTCGTTTGTGAAGAGATGGACAAAACACTCTATTCATCAGTGTACTTTGAGAAATATGTTGTAATGGAATTGTAAATAGAAACTCCATGAGCTTAATGAAATGTGGATATCCCTGGACATCCACACAAGCACAATCCTATCAAAATAAAGTGCATTAAACCCACTTATACTTTGTCAGTGTGTATCTCTCTCACATACACACTAACACACGTACCTATGCCATGCTTTCCCAGAGATTCCTGGGAGTAAGCCTCAGAAAGGGGTATATCCAGCAAGATTAACCTCACAGGTATAGAAGTTATCTTCTTCTGAGAACAGATGAAAAAGGCACATGTCTTGTATGAATCTGAATAAGCCTCTTGCTCCACAATAGAACCAGCTGAGATTGACAATTTATCTTCTTTGTAAAACAGTTAAACAGTTTGTCTGAACCACAGACAATTGGAATTGCCCCTTTTTAATCCCTGTAATGGATTGTAATCAATTTTATTGAATATTAATGCATTGGAGTCCAATCTAATCTACAGATGATTTATACACACTAAGGTTTATGATTTAACTTTGTGCAGATTCAGCTTACCTGGATGTGCTTGTAGATGTGGAGGCAGACCCAGTCAGAGAAGGAATAGGAGATGATACAGAGGCCCATGTTGGACGTGGTGTTGTGCAGGTCACAAAGCAAGTCCACAGCCTCTGCACTCCCCTTGGGCCCCAGCTGGAGGTTCAGCTCTTGGGCACGACCCACTTCATATGGGCTGGCATCTGTCACCGGGGAGCTGGGAGAAAAGGAACAGACGTGGAAGAAGGACGGGGAAAGGAGAGAAAGAGTAGTGTTGGCATGTTTTGTGAGAGTTTATGGTGTGCCTTCTAGAAGGAGTAAAATGGGTTGGCTGCTCTGAAAGGAGGAAGAGAGAGAAAGAGAGTGAGACATCAGAAAAAGACAGGAATACCAAATAATCACAGAATAACAGACCACAGATTGGTTGTCTATTTATTTTATTTTATTTCTGTTTTCTTTACCTCAGTATATCATCAGTGAAACAACGATTGAGATCTGTATCTGTGTATCTCCTGCAGACCTCCACAGCTCGCGGATTGGATATCACTGTGGTAACTGAAGCTGATCCCACCTTCTCCACCTTCTGCCTCTGCATCTCCCTCACCACATACACTCCTGACATCTCGTTGCCATGGGTACCACCACAGACAGCAACCCGGGACAATGGAGGGAAAGAGACCTGTTCCATCTGGTGAAAGTAAGGTTGGTGTGATTTTTCAACCTTTGCTATATCAACAAAAGTTATGTCACAGTTCAGTGGATACTGTTCAATAGTCGACTGCTCATGGATAGCTTAAAGGGGTAGGATTTATGGGTTAGAGATCATCAGAGGCCGATGAAACCATTGCCCAAGACAATGATTAGAGGCAGTTTCATCACTCATTACAGTGTCTAGTTTATGCCAGTTAATGCCTCACTAGGGGTTGCACTGTTTTCTCCTGCTCTTGCTCATCCTGCATTGCAATTTCTCTTTTAGTATCTCTTTTAGTATATAACATTGACAATATCACCATGTCAATGTTCTTAGTAGGAAGATACCTTTTATACAAGGTTCCCTGTCCAGAATATCTGGATTGAATTACAGTTTTTATACACATTATTTCTTTCCAGAAAAACCTCCAACTGTTGTTTGGTTGAACCAATATACTTGTTTTAACACTTTTTCGTGCAAGTTTCTCTATTTACTGATCTAAGTTCTGACTCAAATTGTACTTTAGTTAAGCTCTGTCATGATTTTTGTCACAGTTTTTCAGTTTGCTGTATCACAGGCACATTCTAAACTGCATTCTCTGTATGTATATATATTTTTTTACGTGGCACTCATTGGTGTCATAAAGATTGAAACATTGCAGTCTTCGCACATCTAAAGTCCTGCAGTGTCTTAAATTTTTAATTATAAATAACAATACAGTCTTGGAGTTATTAGCTTATCAATTAATAAGTAGATTAATTTGGTGTCTAAAGTGCCTAAAGAATTTGGCAAATGACATATTGTGTCTAGAACGTTTGGTTGCGCCCACCCTGTAAAATGTACTTAATTCTATTTTTATGGTTATTACAGAGGCAATTTGATAGATTATTCTGTGAAAGTAAAAACACGTAAGTCAATTCAAGAAAACTGACACAGAATACTGACTAACACTGACACATTTTAACTAGCAATCAAACCTATTCAAACTAGCAAAGACTGACAGGCACTCAATAAAACATATGCTTTCTTACAGTACATGTAACATTCCTAAAAAACTTCTTACTTTAGTTGTTGGAGACAGACTAGGCATAACAAGAACTGTACAGTAGTCTAAACATGGTATGGTGTGTCTTACCGTATGGTTTGGTTAAGAATATTCCCTATAAACTGGCTCCTTTGCTTCTCTGTGACATGTCTTTACTCGTCTGACCTAGTTATCTGTGAGCTTTCAATGACCTTTAAACTTGGTGGAACTTTACTCCAGAATGGCCTTGCATGAGTTGAACTGCTCTGCCATTTAGTCTTAAAAGAATAGCAGCTCCAAGACGATATTCCAGACATATATAAAAACATACACACTCTCACCCATACATCCACAGCACACACCTGCAGACATACGTGTAACTCTATTCATGTTTACTAATCCACTAACTTGTAAACATCCCCCCTTCATTTTCCTCTCAGTAAAATGCTCTGTTTTTCATCCACTGCAGCACAGAAGGGAAGAGAAACAGGGAGGTAGAGAGATAGACAGAGAAAAAGGGTGGGGTAAGAGTGAGAGTAAAAGAAAATTAGGAAGAAATTAAAAGGGAGTGGAAGAGAGTTTCTAGAAATAACAGTTAAACAAAATAACTTAAAACAGAGTACAACATGTACACGTAAAAGCTGCCAATTCTTCTTTTCACTATGGCGCCCACTATAAGTTTGACATGTCTCTGCATTCAAAAGGCTCATTCTTACACAGACCCGTACTGTACGTAATATGTAAATCATATTGTATCTCTAATGACTTCTTTCTTATGTTTCTCACAGCTCTCTTTATCTCTACCTTCTTTCTCTTCATTCTGTGCAATTCTCTCTCTTGCCTGTCCTCTTCTTCTGAAGAAGGAAGCTTTAATTAGACTAGTAATCCTCCTGGGGATCAGTCAAAGACAAACATCAATGGACGTATACTACACTTAAGGTCTTAATGACTTGCATTGCCCTCTCTTGGAGATAGAACATACATTTATCTGGCAAAGACTGAACATCAGAACATTTTCTAAAGACACCTTATTAGTGGTGCAAATGCCATCTAAAAAATTGAGTCCAAAAGGGATACTTTTTCTGATGCTCAATACCGGAGAAGTCCTATGTGTAATGATAAAAAAAACTACTTTTCATGTGTTATGGTTATGGTTTGTAAACAGCCTCAAATACAGGAAAAACTTGACTGTAGGTTTGGGTTCCAAAACGTATGAAACAATGTTACGGCCCTATCTTGCATTTGTCAATATGGATTGAAAATTACGAAACCAAATGACGGCTCCAGTAACTTCTAAAGAGTTTGAAAAAATACTAAAGCTGTTAAATTATTGCATCTATTTGAAATGTTCTATAAAGATTGTGTATCCCCCTGGCAATGTCCATGTTCTGTACTGTTTAAAATAAATACATAAATAAAACCAAAGGCACTAATTTCATCTTTGATGCTTGGTCTATAATAATAAGTCTATGTGGTCAGAATAGCCATAAAAGCATGCTGGTGTATGCTGCAAAATGCAACCTAATGCAGTGCGACATCCTGTTATTTTTGCCATACTACATACTTCTGGCAATACCATTATGGTAGCATTGGGACGCACCCTTCCCTGTCCTAAAATCCCACAATGCCTTGCGTTGCTCACGATACACATGTGACTTAACTCCGGACTCAGTACGTGTGGTTTTGCAGTGTGAACTTGAAGGTAAATTCAATAAATTCCTAATTTTTTATGATTTAAATAAATATTGCCGTAGATTAGCAATCGAACAGTTGTCCGCAAGGTTAAGGAACAGAGCGCGCATGTATGTACGCGTGTAGTGGTGCCACCTGAGTTCCTAAACAACCACTGCTGCAAACACAAAATGGGTAAACTTGATTAAGTGATAGACAATATATAACAATCACAAACTATGCACAAATATAGTTTAAGTTTAAGTGCACTTTAAATAATGATAATAATAATAATAATGTAATTGTAACTTGTCTAACAACATGCTCTTTGGGAATTATTTGGTTTTCACAATGTCTGCTTCATGTTTGGCTACCCGCAATGTTTGGGCTATCTCGTTGTTATGATCAGTGACCTATGCACTTTTGTAAACTCTCTCTTGGAAGTCGCTTTGGATAAAAGAGACTGCTAAATGCATACATGTAATATAAATTTAAATGAGCAGGTTGTAGTTAATGATAATTACAATAGGTAGGCCTAAATATATTGGGTTGAATTTTAGAAGTCAGTACCACAATGAACTCAAGCCACAAACACAGCAGCAGTAATATTGTAGATACAATAACCTGTTATGTGTCCTATCATGTCTATCTAACATACATCCTATCCTGAACCAGCGTGGACGGTGTTAGTAATTGCATGTGCACACAGTGGCCTGTCTTTTGAATTATTAATCTATGACCACTGACCACAGTCTGTATCTTAGTCACTGGCCATGAGATTTCACACATTTCTATATTTGACCAAGGAATCATTGTCGGAGTTTTAGAATAGCCAATGTTATAATGTCAATTATGGCAGTTTCAGCTAATGGAATAGCTAGATCAGCAAATCTCTCCTCACTGCACTCTTGCTATTGTGTTTTGAGTATTAAAATGTTAAAATTAGTAATTCTCAGTTTTATTTTTGCTATTGAAGGCTGAACCATGGGTCGTCTCGATGGGAAAGTGATCGTACTGTCTGCTGCAGCTCAGGGGATCGGACAAGCCGCAGCAATAGTAATATTACTCCACACACATACTTCACCTAGTGATTGAGCTTGATTGAGTCAGTAGGTGAGAGGGAATGTGTGTGAGTGACTAATCAGTAAAATATTAACTTCTTCAAGGAATTTAATATGGTTGGGCCTAAGATTCAAGATTCACTATAAGGTCCCACAAACTGGAACATTCGGCTTGCCTTCACCCAAAAACACCTAGGCCTACATGTTTGTGAAGAAATAAAAAGCGCCTGTTTATGACATTCAACAAGCAATTATATTTTCTCCCATTGTAGGCTTTTGCCAAAGAGGGGGCTCAGGTCACAGCGACTGATATTAATGGAGAGAAACTGAGGGAGCTTGATGGATATCCAGGTACATTCTGGATTATTTGTTTACTAGTACCATCTACTGGCAGTAAATAGAAATACAGGCCACAATCTTCAGGATTTTTCCTCTTAACAACTGAACAACACATGGGCCAAATATTTGATTCAGTATTGTCAAACTCTCCGCTGAAACATCAATGAATGACGTTAGTACCTTTTACATATATTTTTTCTTTGCCACATACATCTTTTCTTACTGCAATCACGTCACTTTCAGTGATTGTAATATGTAAGTAATTGTATTTGTAAGTAATACCACTTTAAAATCAAGCAAGGATTTGCCCCTTTGAGTCAACTATCACCAGGGGTGCTTTTATATATAGAGGACATATTCACAAGCAGAAGATGAATGGGGCTGTGGAGTGCTATTCCTTCATCGCATGCTACTCTCCTCACACACACCCATACTAATCCTATTAATCTAGAGACCCAAATCGCTTCACGTGGCCATTTATACCCGCCCTGCAGTACTTGCACTGCTTTAAGCAAAGTATTTTTGTTTTCTTGTTTTGTATTTTTGTGTCATTGTTTCATCTAGCGCTGTGTTCGGATGGTGGTTGGCTGCAAGAGGTCAAGGGGCACCAAATGTAGCAAATAGCTGAACATAATTTATTGTTAACTACCAGTTGGTCTTTTTTGTCCATCAGTAAAATAAGTAGCTGGCATATTATAAATGGGCTGCCATTGTCTTCCTTTCTCTTAGGAATCAAGATCAAGGTTGTGGATGTGACAAAGAAAGACCAAGTCGAAGCTCTTGCCAAAGACCACGACCATGTCGATGTGCTGTTTAATGTTGCCGGGTAGATCATTTAAACCCTATAAGTCAAAGGAGCTCTTCACACAAAATTGAAGTTTTGTATCTATATATTATGCATCATTATGTATAAAAATAAAGGTTCTGCATATTTCATAGTTGTTTAAACATTGCCATTACTCAGTATGAGATTAAGAGTAGTGTTCACTGACTATGATTAAAGAGCTAGCTATACCTAATGAAAATAATAATAAGACCACGGGCGGATTGGTGTAGGTAATAATCAATTGTTAATAATTAAATGTCCTTTATATCTGCAAACATGTTGCTCTCCTAGATACGTGCACCACGGCTCCATCTTGAACACAGAGGAGGCTGACTGGGATTTCACTATGGACGTTAATGTTCGCAGCATGTACCTTATGATCAAGGCCTTCCTGCCCAAGGTGACCCTGAATCCATGTCCCCCTTCTTCCACCACCAGTTTGGGGATTAGAGGAAACATATGTCCCCTCTAGCATTCCCTTAATCCTTTGGTTGAAACAGATAACTGCCTGATATGTTGCTGTCATGATTCTTTTTTTTTTTTTGTCTGCTTGTATGGATTAGCTGTATTACTTTGAGCCCAGGATACTACTACTAAATGCTAACCCTGCTTTAACCATAAACTGAACAAGATGCCTAATGGAAGGCGATTAGTGTTTGGTACTGTGGTTATATCACAATGTATATAAATTTTTTCCATCTTCACTTGAAGTGTGAAGAAAGAGCCTTGGGTTGAGGGACTTAACTGATGCCTATTTGCTTTCTTTTGAATCAATCTGTCTAAAGTATTTCATTTTTAATCGATTAGTTCCTTATAACTCCTTTATAACGGTTTATAATTTATAATGTAGATGCTGGAAAGGAAGTCTGGGAACATCATAAACATGGCGTCAGTGGCATCCAGTATAAAAGGTTGGCTGTGTTAGGTGTAAAAGTACATCCCCTGATGCTTGATATGCCCTTTACCACATTCATCAGTTAATGTGCAAACAAGGAGAAGGGCCTCAGAAGTCCATGCACACTTAAGCTGATCCTCTTAGCTCTGACAATGTAATTACTTAAATAAAACCTGTGTGTACATGTCAACTGTTTCCCCAGGTGTGGTGAACCGTTGTGTATATAGCACCTCCAAGGCTGCAATCATTGGACTCACTAAATCTGTAGCAGCAGATTTTCTTGAGCAAGGCGTTCGCTGTAACTGTGTCTGTCCCGGTAAGCATTTCACTGTATTTGACTTTGACCCACAGCAAGTGTTAATTTAACACTGTAAAAATAATTACAGCTCTACATTTTTCTATTTGACCACCCCATAGCTTCTTTGTACACATTTTACTGAGTAATTCACATCAACAGCTATTGTTCACGATGCTCGGCTCACACAAGTCCTTTTCATTTCATTCCGTCCACTTTCTCTGTGCCCCGAAGGGACTGTTGACACGCCATCTCTGAGAGCGAGAATTCAGGCTCAACCAGACCCAGAACAGGCCTTCAAGGACTTTATGGCAAGACAAAAGACGGGTAGAATGTGCACAGCTGAGGAGGTGGCTCACCTGTGTGTTTACCTGGCCTCAGATGAGGTAAGGAGATGGCATGGCTTGTGCTCATTTTTACTGTAACAAACTGTCTAAAAGCTGTTTGCCAGATTTGAAGTTACCACTAGGTCAGAAAAGCACCTATGCATTCTGCATGTGACCTAGGTCTACTTACTTAGTGAGGTTAAGGCTTTGGCACTAGGAACTAGTGCAGAACTTCAGGTACCCCCCCCCCCCCCCCCCCCCCCCCTCCCTTGGCACTGACAATGTGAGTCTCAGTTTCTGAATCATATTACAAAATATAGGCTAAACAAGGTTCGAGCCTGTTGAGAGTATCTGCATGTTGGGTGTATGACTAGTATGTGTTGCCTAGCATTATTAGGTAATGCACAGTCGTGTTTAATGGCTTACTAGTTATGTCAGATTTGACGGTCTCATTTTATTTTCCAGTCTGCCTATGTAACTGGGACAGAACACATAATCGATGGAGGATGGAGGCTCTGAAGACCCTGCAGTGGGAACATCACAGCATCTGTGTTCAGTTCAAATCAAAGCCTAGGCCTTTTTTTTTGCTCGTTGAGCAGTGGGGCCTTAATTTGCAATTAAAGACCAATGTTGCCTCACAATTTCACAACGGTTTTTAATATAGTGATGCATCAAATTAATGTTAACATATTTGCTGTACTTTTGAGCCTGTAATTGTGTATGAATCTGAATTAAATAAAGAAACGTAAAGATATTTCGGTTTTCGAGTTATTAAAATGAAGTCAGTGGTGAATTGAACTGACTAGCCCACCCCCCCAAAACACCCAGCTCTACGCCTCCCCGTTAGTTGCAACTAGTGCGGCTGTCAACTAGGCATGCTAATCCTCTCGTTCCTATTTGTCTCCATCTGTGAAATCCGCTGGCATACGGAGGCAGCTAGTTCAAGTGGAAGCATGACAGTTATTGCGATATTGGTGAGTAGTTTTTGTTTTTCGTGGAAATAATATAAAAAGGATAATACATTGCTCAGTGATTTATATTACGATGGATTTATATCGCGTTAGTTAGAGATAGAATACCTGGCTACAGTAGAGCTAGCTAGCTGTACAGTACTAGTAACTTGGTGTCTGAATTCTTAATGACCAAGGTTCATACTAAACAGTTTGTTGTAAAATGGACTAATACAACTATAGCCAATTCACCAATTCATAGTGTGTATTTAAGTGTTCTCGAAAGGTAGCTAGCCTAGCTTGCTCAAACATTATTTATAGGCTACAGACTGTACTCAAGCCCTCTTCACTCGTAAATGTCACAGAGGGGTACAATCACACAGATGCCCACAGACCCGCTCCCAAACATCCCTAGCGTTAACTCCCCAAAGAAGACAAGGAGAAACGTCAGAACAAAAGGAAACCTTGAGAGGACCACTTGAGTATTAGCTAGTTCAACTGCCTGTCAATAGGTGCCATATGGTCTCGCTGTAATGCTAGCGTTGATTAGTGTGTGGTCTCTTCAAAAGTGGATTAACCAACGTCTGTTGCTAGGTAGCTCCTGTTCAAAACAATTCTGTTTCTGTCCCGTGACTAGGACTTTCATACTACATTTCCTGGTACTGTAGTGTTCATATTTCACCTGTGCCACGACAGTGCTACGGCTTCATTTCAGACAGTAGTTCTGCTCATGTTAAGGCATGTCTGGGCCATGTGGACCAAAATTCAAACTCACCTCTCATACATTGCATAGAACACCTTCATGCCTCTCACAAACGCTACTGAAACACTCACATTCACTGCTGAACGCCTAAAATGCAAGTGCAAATGTAGCCTCACGATGACAACTGTAACCGTCTCATACTCATTAGTGCAAACCTCTCATACCACAATGAACACCTCTCACACATGGAAATTAAAATGTAACCTCACATATGATTGAAAATGTATCCACTTACACAACTGAAAATGTAATCTTACACATATAACTGAAATTGTAACATCTTATCTTGATTAATTGGAAATCTGTATCAAAGCATTGTCAACTTTAAAATTTTAAATTCCCAAATTGTTCAAATACCGGTATTCTAATTATACTTAAATTCTTCCGAAAAAGTGTGAGATGTGTAGAAATATGTAGTGTTCACTTTCTACTGATATCATTTTATGATATGATTTCCTATGAACAAAACCACCGTAAAAGTATCCATGTGAAAATGCAGGTATACGGTATTCGGTCATTACCCAAAGCTCATGACCGGGTTGGAACGTAGATCAACGGGTAAATCTAAAGCTTCGCCTGCTGAGGAGAGAATTGTCTGCAACAGTTGCACCGTTTTGTCACCCTACTTCACCCTCAAGACTAGGAGAAACTCAGGGTTAGTTGAAGAAAACATGCCAGTGAGCAGGTTTGTTTCACAGAGTACGTTGCCGTAGTAATCTACCTGGCCACCTTGTGGTGTTGTGCTGATCATTTGCTTCCCAGCTCTGTAGCTGACCGCTCCCCAAACTGCCATATTAACACATTGATTCGTAAGCCATTAGCAAAAATAATCTCTATTCTTGATGCGTCACTGTGTTCAGCCTATGATATGCACCTATCTGTGTCACCTACCCTTCTCTGGAGGAGAGGATCCCTGACTGAATTGTTTCTTCTTCCCTTGAGTTTTCCTATACGTTTTTCCTTGTATTTCTTGAGGGTTTAGGTTGGTTCAGGTGCAGTTCATGGGCATATTTACTTAATGTATTTTTCCTTTTTTCGACAGGTACAGGTGTGAATGAGAGCAAGAGGTCATTCAGAGCAGAAGGACCTGCCCACCAATGGCCAACCCCACCCATCCACTGGGTTTGCAGTGTTACTAGAACAAGGGTAAAATCATTTTACATGCCATGGAGGAAGCTCAGCCTAAACCACCTACACCCGTGCCCAGCCCAGCACACAGCCGAGTACCCAGTCCCGTCTCGGACATACCCGCTGCTCCAGCAGCCAATCATACAGAGGTATGGTCTTTCAAACGCAAACATAGTTTTGCTGTAATATCATAACAAAGTCTAGTCATTATCGCAGTGATATTCCTAATAGAACTGTAAAAAGGTTTTACACATGGTATAACTAATATGCCATGACTATCAGCCAGGTAGTTCGAGGTCGGGAACGCTGTGTAATATAATGTGATCGTTTTACTGTGGAATCCCCACAATTTGGAACCTAATGTGTTAATAGATTCATTTGGGAGAGTTTCCAGATTCTTTTCTTTAAATATACCATAACCATAGCCAAATGAGGTCAGAAAGAACGGTTGTGTTCCAATATGTAGCATTTTTTCATCTAAATGTTTTCCTCATCATCTTATTATAACTTCATTCAATGCATTGAAAGAAAGGTAGCTAGTGTTAAGTGTACCAAAAGGGAGTATCGTCCCACAACGGTGGAACATAGATAAAGGCAACAATGCAACTCTTAAAACCTTTTATCAGTGTTTTCTAGATTCACTCCATTAAGTAGTGTGCTATCAAGATCAGTCAACTCGTATCTCAACTTAACAGAACTAAAACTATTTAATCACTTACAATTAGTTTGTTCATAAACGCACTCAACAAGTCTACATAAAGAATGTAACAATATTTACTAAAGTAAAGTTCGTAGTCATTTTGAAGGTTCAAAAAAGAAACAACGGCCATCACATAATTAGATTTTGACCTTTGTCCCCCTCCGTCCGCCCCGTCCGTTTAGCAACATCTGAGTGTGAACCAGATCCAGGTGGTGGTCCGGCGTTGTTCCAGCCCTAACGTCACAGAAGAGACCACCTATTTCATCCCTCACAACCCTGTGGTTGACGCCAGCACCAACACCGACCCGCCTGTGGTCTGCTGCCCCCTGCTGTGCAGGATATGCCCCTGCCCGCCCAGAGGCCTGTGGGCCTCACTTGTGACTAAAGGTGGGTGAAAGACACCTGGAGCAAACTAGGGCTTCCACTGCATGGAAACAGCATGCCCTTTTCAATTATGCTCTGTAAATAAGTAAGAACTGAAAAGATAGTGAATTACTTTTGATCTATTAAATGTCTGTATTGCCACATGTGGTTGTACCTTAGTGGCAGCTTGTTACTGTAATCGTGTTACATAGGAGAGCATTACCATGGGTTCACGGGGTGGTGTTTATAATGTGCCAAACAAGGTTAGAGGGGCTGTAATGTAGCCCCAAATACACAGATGATCGTCAAATTGTATCAGTTTTTGACAACTCAACCAATAACTCTCCTCATTAGAGAAACATTTATAAAAGTAGAATACCTGCATGGATTTTCCTGCTGTCGATGCTGTTTCCATGCTTTGACATGATTACATAATGCTAATTCATTTAAATATCTGTGGTGGCAGTTTATTTTTACTACATTTGTGTTTTTCTGTTAATGCTGACTCATTCTTAATCCTCCCTTCCTCAGTGCTGTTGGCTGCAGTACTCTTTGCAGCAGTGTGGTCTATCACAGAGAAGGAGTGTCTGCCAGGTGGGAACCTGTTCGGTATCACCGTGCTTTTTATCTGTGCAGTCACCGGGGGAAAACTAGTGGCCCTCGTACGCCTGCCCAAACTGCCACCCTTTCCTCCACTCCTTGGTAAGCTGTATACAGTACATATACATTCTGGTTTCATAGGGTACAGACAACACACCTGTGACAGGACAGTGCTACGGCAACCCTGCTGATATTGTAAAGTATATGGGGCATATAAATTCCACACCCTAGAAATAATATTCAGCACACTCAAATATGAGCCCCTTTTTATCTTGCAGTAAATACAGTAAGTTATTGAACTGATACTTGAAAAAGCAAAAGACCCAGGGAGCCTTAACAAAGACTTTATTGAGTCAGCCAGGTATATTCCTTTGGATCTGTCTTAGGGGGATTTTAAACCTGCTTTTTATTTACTATTTCAGTGTAGGAATGTTTCATCAGCAGTGAGATCATGTTTTCTTTTTCCGTCTCGGTGTGAGAATTATTATTTTAAATTTTTTAAGTGTTGTAGAAAACTGATATCTGTGTTTCTTTAATGTGTCATACATATTGTTTTAAATATAGTATTTATTTTGCTTGTGCTCTGCAGGCATGCTGTTGATGGGCTTCCTGTTGCGTAACATCCCTGTGGTGAATGATGCAGTTTACATTGACTTCAGGTGGTCTGCCTCCCTGAGGAACATAGCCCTTGCTGTAATCCTAAGCAGAGCAGGCCTGGGATTGGATGGCTCAGTATGTCAAACAAAGGGGTGGTTTCACTTCCTGCCTCTTTCTCAATTATCAATTGTGTAAATTGTTTCTGTTGGTTTATTCAACTTCCCTTTAATTGTGAATGTGAATGTGTGTATTCTCAGGCATTGAGGAAGCTGAAAGCAGTTTGCATGCGGTTGGGAGTGGGACCCTGTGTGATTGAGGCCTGCACTGTTGCTGTGGTCTCTCACTTTCTCATGGGCCTACCGTGGGTTTGGGGCTTCATCCTGGGGTAAACTCCGCCATTCCTCCTTATCTCTCCTTTTGTTCTTTCTTTCTTTTTCTCGTTCCACAGCTTTTTTTCCCCTTCTGTTATTTCAAAACTCTGTTAGTTTCTTCTTGAGAATGATGCCCACACTCTTATGACAGTTTAGAAGTGAATGACTTGAATGTGGTTATTATTAAATTAACCATATGCCCTCTCATGTCCCCAATCTCTTTGTTCTCCTCCCCTGACCCCGCAGCTTCGTTCTGGGGGCAGTGTCCCCTGCTGTTATTGTCCCCTCTATGCTGATTCTGCAGAAGGACGGCTACGGCGTTGAGCAGGGCATCCCCACCCTGCTGATGGCTGCTGGCAGCTTTGATGATATCCTAGCCATAACCGGCTTCACCACCTGCCTGGGTGTAGCCTTTGCCACAGGTAGCATGTGTGTATGTGTATATGTATAAGTTTAGAGGGAAAAAGACAAGAGTCAATACTCTTCAACTTAAACCTCAGACTACACAGTAAATTGGAGAGGTATTTATCTGTGTTGATGTGCACTTCCAGTAGGTGGAACCAGCAGACTGTTATCAGTGACCTCTCCTAGACATTGATCCATTTACCATAGATACATGTTACCATCACCATGACCAATGTTCTCTTCACCCATAAAACTCATATTCACAGTGATTAACATTACATATATGATATGATGTCTTTGTTTTAAATGGTCCAAAAATACAAAAACAAATGTAACAAAAACCAGATTTTACTGAATACTTCAGATCCAGGTGCTTGCAATAAGTGTGAATGAGTACACAGACCTGTTTTTAAAATGCTGTTTGATGGTGATGTCTTGTGGTGAATCATGTTGTTTGTTCCCTGTCAAGGCTCCACGTGGTACAACGTGGGGAGAGGGGCACTGGAGGTGGCAGGAGGTCTGCTGGTCGGAGGTCTGCTTGGGGGTCTGATCCGCTATTTCCCCAGCCCAGACCAGGTACAGACTATCACCAGGAATGGAGAATAGGGTCTATGTTAGTGATGCACCAAAACAGAAATTCTGGCTACAAGTGGCTGAAAACCGAAACCTTTTTGAAATAGTTGTTTTGTATAATTGTATTAATATTAGACTTTTTAATCTGCAACGTACCCCCTCTTGAAATTTCTGCTGAACCAACACTGCAGTTTACAAATTTAATGTCCTTATCAGAAATGTTTAAGTATTGAATAGAACCAGTTTTGAAAGCATTAGCTCTTCAGGAAAATGTATGAAAGGCCAGGCTTGTTCATCCCCACAATGTCCATCAGAGTTCATGTCATGTTTTTCAGCGTCCAAAGTTACTTATGCCGGTGTAACAGCATATGTTTTTTTGTGTGACAGAAACACGTAGTGATGAAGCGGTCATTCCTGGTGCTAGGCCTGGCTGTGTTTGCTGTGTTCGGCAGCAATGTAGCAGGCCTCCCTGGCTCCGGAGGCCTGTGTACTCTGGTGCTCTCATTCCTGGCTGGTCTGGGCTGGAGCAAGGCCAAGGTAGGCTTCAAAACACTCATATAAACGCTCATTCCTTTTCTCACAAGGCATCCAATTATATATTTGCTGTGTGTGAAGAAAATAGTTTTTCTGTTTTATCACTGCTTGAGACAGTTGGGGTCGATGAAGTCGCAGTGTCTGGTTACATTGGGGGTCTGTTGGATGTTGTTTACAATTATGTGCAGTTTTCTCAACTCTGGTTTTTCACAGCTTTTGTTAATATAACGTTTGGAACAAATTCTTAAGGTGTGTCTCTGTGTGTGTGTGTATAGGTCCCTGTGGAGGAAGTAGTGGGCAGGGCCTGGGATGTGTTCCAGCCGTTGCTCTTTGGTCTAATAGGGGCAGAGATAAGACTCAGCAAGCTGGATGGGCACACTGTTGGTGAGAAGCATTCACACACTGGTGTTTCCTGTGAGAGAAATTAGCATCTTACACTGTCAAGGCAAATCTAAAGTGTTAGAAGTTTTGATAACTGCAGTAAATGTATTTTGACCTTGTATTTCTTTTGTATACAAATTTTTAATCATGTGAATGCATACAAATACACACATTGTGAAAGACTCATCCCTCCTCCCCTCTCTCACGTTTGACTATGTGTTTGTTGTCCACTTCCTGTCCCTGTGTGTTCAGGCCTGGGCATAGCCTCTCTGGCTATTGCTCTTCTGGTACGAGTGCTCTTCACTTTCGTCTGCGTGCTGTGTTCCGGCTTCAATTTCAAGGAGAAGCTTTTCATCTCCCTGGCTTGGCTCCCCAAAGCCACCGTACAGGCAAGCCCATGTTAAACCAGTCCAGTCCACCTATTACCAGAAAGCTAAACTCGACAAATAGGCTATGGAACCAAACAAACAAACAAACACCAAGATGTTCGGCCAGTTGGTTTTATTATGAATTGGAATAGACCGTAACCCCGGCAACGGTCTCTCCATCTTCCCAGGCAGCAATTGGCTCCACCGCTCTGGACATGGCTCGCACCAAGGATGACCAGCAGCTGCAGAAATACGGCATGGATGTGCTGACCGTGGCGGTGCTCTCTATTCTCCTCACTGCCCCCATAGGGGCCCTGATCATCGGCCTCAGTGGGCCACTGCTGCTCCAAAAACCAAGGAATTCTTCCTGGGGTGAGGAACACACATGCATAGACTCATGCACAAAGACGCACACACACACACTCAAACATTTACGCCCATTCGTACGTGACACAAAACAATAGTCATCTGTGATATATTTGCTAATGGTGTATTTACCCGCCCACCACAGCTCCTCGAATCTAGGCCTACTGTATAGCCACATGGAACAGAGGACCAATATGAAAAACAGATTCCCTTTATCTAATCTCTTTGAATCCCTTTATAGAAAGTGGGGATGTGAGAATTTGCATTATCCTGTGGGTTGCCTTTGTTTACTGCATCTCATATTGCATGTTTCATTTCAATAGTACACCACTGTACAATGGAATCTTTTTAATCTCTATAGGCTAAAGGGGAATAGTTAGTTCAGCTTTCTACCTCAATCAATGTATGTTGTGTCATGAAATATTAGTCCATACGATACAGCAATAATTAAACTTTTTTAACTGAGAGCACTGACATGACTTTTTCCTATCCTTCTTGCCACCCTTGATGTTTAGGCTACAGTTGTCCTTTCTTCCCCGTTTCTTCTGGATCTCTAGGCAAGGTTGGGGAGTGCCCCGGCGACACAGAGAGCCCTATCACCTATGAGAGTACCCTCTGACCTCCAGCCGGTGCTAGCCCCTGACCCCCTGGCATGCCTGGATAGTACCTTGTTTCTACCAAGACTTCCTGTATACTGAGTACATGAACCAATCATGGAAGCCGAGCTCCAGGTGCCTCCTCCTTCCCCCTCAGTTTGCAGGGGCTTCTCCTCTGAAACATCAGTGACTGTTTCTGGTTCCTTTTTAAAAATATTTTCGGTCAGTCCTGGCTGATACCCTGAAGGAACAAATGAATCATGTCTTTATTCATAGCCTCTGTTAGTTTTATTCATGCACACAACAAAGCCGATACTTTACATCCAAGCAGTGAGCATGAGCGCAGTACTGAGGATACAAGCATATTGCATGTGCAGTATAATGGACAATATTGTTTAAGAGTATATTTACATTGTTTTGAAAAAAACTTGTAACCATATGTTTTGAGATATAATGAGGTGTCTATCCCGGGTTTACCAAACCTTTTTATACCTCTATATTTTTGTGCAAAACCTTTCAATACTTGAAATGTCCACAACTGTAACTCGCTGTACAAAGGTGTAAAGTTCTAAATTGTACACCTTATGAATACTGTCAAGTATGCTTAGTCCTAAGGATTTAAGCACAAAATGTTAAAACATCTGATGTTTTCTGTTGTGTGTATATTTATTAGTGTGTTGTATTAGCTGTAAAAGATAATATGAAGACAAGATGATAAATAGGGGATGGTTTTAGATGGTTGGAGACATCCTGCTTTATATATCTTTTTGAAAGCCATGCTCATGTAGATTAAATATTGTCATATGATAGGGAAAATTGGAAATTCAGAATACTGTTCAATTTAATCCAAAATTAAATAAAGGTCAATAGTGTAAAACCAACCATGAAGATATATTTTAGTTTACATTTGAGTGTTTTTATGGCCATGTTATTTTGATAACTTAAAGAATGTATTGTGAATTAGAGATGTTTTATATATGACCTCTTATTAATGTTTTTTTCTGTATTTCAAGCAGTAAAATGAGATACATAATTGTTTTAAAATTTAAAATTTGCAATAAATAGCAATAAATCAAAAATAAATGTACTGTTGTGTTCCTGTTCATATATGGCACATTAATATGAATGCTTCCATTTGCAACCTGAACAAAGTAAATAAAATCCAAATAACCTCCACCAGGAACTCGCTGGCCAATATGCAGGGAG